>NC_079445.1:45435645-45535645 GCF_903798145.1 Danio aesculapii | reverse complement strand
AAGAAAAAACAAAGCCAGTTTTGATGAGTTTTTTCTTTTCTTTTTTTTGTTTTATAAAAAATTTCCCTCCAAAATACTCCCAACCGTAATGAAAAACTAGCTTTGTTTGCTTTATGCACAGTTGCTTATGTTTTGGGAGTAAAATATGATCTGGATATATTATTGATTATGTAACTCAAATTATTATCAAAACATTTGATAAAAATAAAACTTTGTCAGCAGTAACAGACACGAACACTGAAAAGACGCACGAAACAAAAAGCAACATAGCAAAACGAATCGCAAAAAACGAGGAGCTGAAAACTCGTTGACCAGGCAGAGAAGGAACGCGTCTGAAAGCGTCGATGTGTTTGTGTTTGTCAAGTGTGTGTGTTTGTGTGATCTAGAAGAAGCAGGGAAGGGTTCTGCTGGATCCTGCAGTCCCTGAGACAGACAGGCCTTATTCTCGGCTGATAAGACTATTGCAGAGTCCGCTGGGCTGGAGCCACCTGGTGGCCTGGAGGTGTGTTACCTGTGATCCTTCAGAAGAGTCCGGAAGTTGTGCAGCTCCTTTATACTGGTGGAGAGCCTGAGAGAGACACAGAGAGAGATCAGAGGATGGAGAAAACATCACAGTTTTTAATCAGTTTATAAGTTGCCAGGATTTTTGATGACTTTCACCTAAATCTGACAGAATATTTCCTGCTAGGAGTATATGAGCAAATTACATACAGTGGAAGTAAAAATTATCATTCCCTTAATTTTCTATGTCAAATATTTCCCAAATGATGTTTAACAGATTCAGGAAATGTTCACAGTATGTCTGATAATATTTTTTCTTCTGAAGAAAGTCTTATTTGTTTTATTTCAGCTAGAATAAAAGCAGTTTTTAATTGTTTTAAACTTATTTTAAAGTCAATATTATTAGCTTCTAGGGATGCTCATTTCTCTAGATCCCCGCAATTTTACCAACCGACAACCCCTGCTCGTTAATTAGTTAATAACCGTAAATCGTTAACAGATTAACATTAAAATATTAATTAATTTAAAAATAACTGCTTTGTGTGACACATTAAATATTGCATTTTAAATACTGATTTGTTTTAACATGCGAACAGCAGCATAACAGAGCCTCTTTACTCACCTGCAGTGTTTCCAACAGCTCAGAGAAAAAAAATATCCTAAATAAAAAGACCTGCCATAGAGATTTTCATTTAAATGACACATTTAGATTACATTAATGACTGGATCCTTTATAAGAACCAGCATTAGGCTGTTTATTCCAGTTTTTTTTTTTTATTCGTCAAATAAAAATATCAGGCTACCTTAAATCGATCGCTCCACGGAAAATATGCATTTAATCAATGCTCCGCTGTTATTATTATATCACAAACCTCTGTCAACATTTTTAATAGAAGTCATGAGTTTAATTTCCTCTGTCTCACTCGTGGTTCATATGTGCGCACGCTGCGTTTGATGAAAGACAGTGACAATAAAACTTAAGGCTCATATGTTGACTTTTAGTGAAGTATAGGCTACTACATAGCATAAAACAACTTTGTTGTTTACATATAATATTGCATTATTTACATGTTTTATAAGCTATAAAATAAAAGCCTCAGTTCAATGCAGAGTTATCATTATGCAGAAATCATTCATAGATTATGTAGGCTATTTTAAAAATATATATTATATAAGGACTTTTAATAACTGTAATTTTCAATTGGAAAAAAGGTTGATTTGTTTGTTGTAGCCTACACTAAATCATCACTAGCCTGTCTCTAGGCAGCAAGAGGCGATCAGCATCAGCGCTGGTTTGTGTCAACTCATCTGTGACCAGAAATATTCTTCTTTCATTTTGCTTCTTTGACAA
Organism: Danio aesculapii; assembly: GCF_903798145.1. Classification (NCBI taxonomy): domain Eukaryota; kingdom Metazoa; phylum Chordata; class Actinopteri; order Cypriniformes; family Danionidae; genus Danio; species Danio aesculapii. Next base: position 45,533,793 of record NC_079445.1, on the reverse strand, counting down.
AATACATCTGTAGGCACGTGTGGTTGCACGTGTTACTGTCCAGAGAGTTAACAAATATTTGTTGCACATTTAGGGGCCGATCACACCGATCACGCTTTTCCATTCCAAAAACGCCAGGCGCACCGCACTGCCTTTATGTTGACAAGAGAAAAAGCATGGTGCTCTTTTGTATGTCACTAGGAAACGACTGAATCAGCTGGTCTATTGTGCGCGAGTGTTGCTGTCTATGTTGGTATAATTGTAATATTTAATAATAACATTGTAATATTCAAGATTTGTAAAGTCATACAGCTCTGGAATCTTAAAATAGCGACCACAAGTCTCTCGTCCATCATTAAAAGTTCTCCATCGTCTTAACAACACAAATACTGCAGGCACCTCCACAGAAACCCCGCCTCTGCTTTCATTTGATTGAAGAATGAAAGACACGACTGACGTAACGCACTTTTCCGCTCAGAGTGCGCACAACGGCAAAACGCGAGGCGTGCAGGGCGAATAAGCAGCGCACAAAACACTCACAACCATTAGTAAACCCTTCAAAAGATGCCCCTCTCAACGAAATAAGCGCGTTCGCTGTGCACGCCCCCTTATGCTGTTAAACTTCAGAAATATATAAAATATTATTTTTAATCATTTAACTGATACCATTAATCGGTTACAAACACACCCTTTCGGTTAACGGTTAATCGCTTATTTTGAGCATCCCCATTAGCCCCCTTCAGCAATATTAGTGTTGGATTGTCTCCAGAACAAACCACTGTTATACAATAACTTGCCTAATTACCCTAATTTTACCCTAATTACCCTAGTTAAGCCTTTAAATGTCACTTTAAGCTGTATAGAAGTGTCTTGAAGAATATCTAGTCTAATATTATTTACTGTGATCATGACAAAGAGAAAATAAATCAGTTATTAGAGATGAGTTATTAAAACTATTATGATTAGACATGTTTAATCTTCTCTCCATTAAACAGAAACTAGGGAAAAGTTATGCAGGGGGCTAATAATTCTGACTTCAACTTTATTTCAAAATAAAGAGTTTCTGCTTTCAAACTAAATGTTATTGATTATTTTATCTTCATGTGTTTTATATGTAATTAAATGCAGGTAGGTCTCATGAAACATTTTACTTGTTTTTATACAAAAAAAAACAGAGAAAATGCGGGAAAAACAATAAGTTAAAGGGCACCTAGGTTACCCCATTTTTCAGATTTAATATAAGTGGTTAGTGTCCCCAGAATGTGTCTGTAAAGTTTCAGCTCAAAACACCCATCAGATTATTGATTATAGCTGTTTGAAGTGTCTATAATATAGCTGGAAAAAAAGGTTGTTGCTGTTTTTTTGTACTGGCCCTTTAAGGCTATTCCTCCCCGCCCACCGTTCCCACGTGCCTGTCAGCAATCGCCACCCTGGGCTGCCTCAGGAAGCAGATCTTTCATAACTTGTGTGAGAAATACTACAGTAAGAACTTTAACAATCAGTATTTGATGCATTTTTTGTGGATTTGCAACAATGAGTCACACACAATGTCATTACAAAGTTCACGCACACACACAGCAAGGACACAAACACATAGCGCACACACATACACACACAAACGTAGCGCAGACATACGCACACACATAGCTCAGGCACGCAGACACACACACACAGCTCAGACACGAAGACACACACACACACAGAGAGAGAGAGAGAGAGAGAAAGAGACAGCGCGTTAAGCTTTGCATGATTGCAAGATTTTTATGTGACAGGATACAGGTTAATCTCCACTGCTGTATGGATATCTCTTATGTTAATGTACAAAATAAACCTGATTTAACGTCCACAAACCGGGATTGAAGCGTCTTCCTTTATAATTGTTCTGACACGCGGCTGTGCTGATGAAGTTAAGCTGAAGTGAATCGCTGTACTTCATTACACACATGCTCTGTTTTAAATCATGTTAAACTTGTGAAACTCACTCTTGATCATGTTTGATGATGATTGATGACCCTAGCGAACTGAACACACCTTTTATTCTCGGTTGCTTTGCGCTCGTCCTGTCTTGTTGATATGATTATACACGTGACTACCGGGACATATTAATACACGCAGCTGTTAATCAATATTGGTGGGCGGGGGGGACCGCTCTCCTACGTAAAGTTGCGGTCGATCTGAAAACCGCTCCAATTGGTCCACCGTTTTTATGTTGTTAAATTTGAAAAAAAAAAGCACTGGGTGTGCTTATATCACCCCAATATGAGTTTATACACCATACTTATACACTACACTATCCAAACAGCTTGAAAAGTAGATTTTTCACCATAGGTGCCCTTTAATCCTTAATACAAAATGTTCTAAAATCCACATACAAACATTATTTTTACAGATAACTTGATATAATTTGGGTCAAAAATGTATTCCAAAAATAACAGAAGGTGATCCTGGAGACACTAAATGCACCCGCAATTCTAGAACGACCCTAATAATGACATTTGTAATAGCTTTAAGCAGTATTTTCACATCTCAGAGTGTTTTACCTTGAGAAACCGTTGAGTAGAGCCACGATCTCCTGTCTGGTGAGCTGGAAGCCTATAGACGGACTGTTTTCTGGAAGCTTCTTGATTTCTTTCTCAGAGAAGAGGATCCTGAGGGCCGTTCCCAGACCCTGAGTCTGAAACACACACACATTTTACTCTCACATTAAAACTCCTCAACTGATCGTATACGTCAAATGTTTATAAGGCCACTAGAAAACTTGATCTTTTCTGAATGTAGACCATATATGAACTCATTTCTGCATCAGTTTTTTTTCTTAAGACTGCACAGTCGTCTTGATTGACCTTCTTTGATTGTAGAATTACTGCGCAAAATATGTTTGAATAACAAAAAAAGCAATTATTCTGCTGCTCTGAATTGATTTATACAGATATTAATGAATTTATTTAGAATATTTAAAGCAAATACATTATAAATAGCTGTAATTACATGACCAAAAACTATTTATTTATTTAATTACAGCTAGTTACAATGCAAGGCAGTGCTTTATCTGATGTGTGCACCGCTTTAAACTGCGTCTCAACCAGGCAGATCATTGACTCTGAATGACATCAAATCTCACAGTAATTATACATAAGGACAATTTCAGACTTGAAGTACCTGTAATTTTCCCCAAAGTCGACATTTACTGCAGCCGACGCAGTCCATGATGCGAGAGATGTTTTTAAAGTGAAGCCTGAACTCCTCCTGGATAACAACAGTCATGATAAAGATGAACATCCACATCAAACAATGTTCACTCTAACAAATGCTGGCTATTTTAACCCAACAGTGGGTCAAACATGGATAAACCCAGCCATCAGGTTAAAAAAAAGTAATTAATTAATTAAATTTAACAATTATCACTGATTAATTAAATTTAACAGAAAAAAAATTAACCCAATGGTTGAATTTGCCCATATTTGACCCAGCATTACATTAAAACAACACAGCATTTTTCAGAGTGTAGTGTAAAGTTCATAAACCTTCTTTTGAAATACAATCTATGCAAATGAGTGCGCATGCAAATCAGTCAATATGCAAATGTAATAAACTAGCTGAACTCGAATCCTGAATATTAATATGCATGGTCAAATCATAACAGACATCTGCAGGAACAAACGTTATAGATTACAGGAACTCAAGGACCATTCTGAAACTAACAGATGAAGGTTTCTGTTCTGTAAAATGGCCCACAATGCATCTGTTACACTCATATTACCTTTAATGTCTTCGCCTCGATTTTATGGCCAGCAAACATGGAGCTCTCATCGAAATGCATGGGGAATGCCCTGCAACACACACACACACACACACACACACACACACACACACACACACACACACACACACACACACACGCATATAAAAAAATTAAGGATTTTTTTCAAGAAATATTGTAATTTAAATTAGTAAGCCTTATAATTTATTGAATAAAATGTGCCAATCTTGCATATAATATTGATCATTTTAATCATAGTTCTATTTATTATTATAACATTTCAAGATTTTTTTTTCATAATTTTCTTTCTTTATTTTTAAGTTAAAATTATTTAGATAAAATCATTTTTCAATATTAGTGTATTTTTCTACTGGAATATTTATTCAGGGTGAAATACCATAAAAACCTTATATATTAGAAAACATTGCTAAATACAATTAAAAAAAAAAAAACAAGTAAAATGGTATCCATCCATCCATCCATCCATCCATCCATCTATAAAAGAGTGAAATTCAGACTGTAATGAATTACTGTATATTATGCTTCCCAGGTTAATTCATTTTTATTTGATTTTAATTTTAATTTTAATTATTATTTTTATTTAAATTAATTATTTCATTAAATACATAAATGAACATTATACAAGTATAATAATAATAATAATAATAATAATAATAATAATATTTATTTTAATAATAAAGTATAAATAATATTTACATTTCAAAATAAATTCATTTGAATATTTTTTCTATTTATTCTTAGGTGTGGAGCAATATTAGATAATAAAAAAAGTTAATTATGACTACATTAAATATTCTATATAACTAAAGTTGGCATAATAACAAATAATAATAATAATAATGATAATAATAATAATAATAATAATAATAATAATAATAATAATAATAATGTATAAATAATACTTACATTTTAAAATAAATTAATTCTTTGGTGTGAGAGAAAAATATTAGATCATAAAAGTGTGCATTATGACCACATTAAATAGGTTTTAGGATTAAAGTTGGCATGATGATGATGATGATGATGATAATAATAATAATAATAATAATAATATGTATTTTTGTACTTTTGACAGATAAAGTTTAAGTTATTATATGTAACAGTTAAAGATATGTGTAAACATATTTAACCTGCGATTATATAGTATATAGGAGATTATAAGTGTGCATTACCACATAAAAGTTTTTTATAATTAAAGTTGGCACAATAATAATAATAATAATAATAAAAATAAAAAAATAAAATAATAATAATAATAAATAATAATAATAAAAAATAATAATAAAAATAATAACAACAACAACAACAACAACAACAACAATAGCCGTATAAAAGGTAAAGCGCTGACTGTATGCAGTGAAAGTGTCTCACTTGGTCTCGTTGAGGATCTCCAGCAGCAGTTGTTTAGTGCTGGAGTCCTCCTCTGTGTTTCCGGTGTACAGATTAATGAAGGAGCGCTCAAAGTATGGAGCCACTTTAGACAGCGCCCGCAACTCGATCAGGTACAGGAAATACAGGTTCTTCAGCCGCCGCGTGCCTTCGCCCTTTGTCTCCGCCGGGTCAAACCGCTGTCGGAACTCGTGCACGTTTGGACCCCAAACCGGCTTCCCCCAACCCTCTGAAAAACACACACACACCAGAGAGTTCTGGAGGGAATAATAATAAAAGAAGAAGAATACTGAAGCACTGTGATGATGGACTGACAGAGGACTGAGGCCTTTAACCAGGGGTCACCAAACTTGTTCCTGGAGGGCCGGTGTCCTACAAATTTTAGCTCCAACCCTAATCAAACACACCTGAACAAGCTGATCAAGTTCTTACTAGGTATACTTGAACCATCCAGGCAGGTGTGTTGAGGCAAGCTTGAGCTAAACCCTGCAGAGACATGGGCCCTCCAGAACCGAGATTGGTGACCCCTGCTTTTTACAATCAGCACAACAATATTTCATATCTGCAACCATGGAAAGCTGGAAACATGGAGAGCTGCAGACCAACATTAATGACACAAAGACCCTCACACACACATTTATATCTGCAGACCAACATTAATGACACAAAGACCCTCACACACACACATTTATATCTGCAGACCAACATTAATGACACAAAGACCCTCACACACACATTTATATCTGATCAGCATCTGGCAGAAACTACATCACAGCACACAGACTGATGAAGCACAGCTGCAGAGTTTACTCACTACATGTGTTTACAGCTGAGTTTATGCACATTATTTCATATTAAAGGTTTATCCTACTCAGTTGTGCACATACGTTTTTTTACACGCATTTTCAAAATGAATGCACATCTTTGGCATTAAGCATTTTTTATGTGATATTTCAAAATGCACATGACAATAGGTGGATGGAAACACAGCAGAGGAGTGTTTACCGTCCAGCAGGTATTTAGCACACAAGTGGATGTTGATGCTGCTGTGAAGGCCTGAGATCAGCCGATAGAAGACACGCTTCTCCAGACACAAACCTGCAGAGTGCACGCAGACACACACACACACACACACACACGCACACACACGCACACACACGCACGCACGCGCACACACGCGCACACACGCGCACACACGCGCACACACGCGCACACACGCGCACAATGGATTTCAATATTAATTGGATAGTAAAAAATTGTAAATAACAATAGATTATTCTGTTAGTAAAAGTCTGCTTTGACTAAGGGGCCGATCACACCGAATGCGCTTTTCTGTTCTGAGACTGCGAGATGCACCACACTGCCTTTATTTGTTAATAATGAAAAAACAAAAAAGCTCTGCACTTTTTATGTTGCTAGGCAACAACTGAAGAACTCTGAAGAACTCTGGGATCAGCTGAACTTTTTAAAAAGCATTTAAAGGCGCACCTTTTTGGTCAAGCTGTTAATTAACAGTATTAGTGTTTCTGGATTTGGATTTTAATATGTTTTAATATGTTTTAGCATGTTTTCTTTTATTGATACGTGTTCTTTTACTTGTTTTCTCTTATTGTAAAGCACTTTGTGACAGGGAAAGGTGCTATATAAATAAACCCTTCCTTCCTTCCTTCCTTCCTTACTTACTAACTTACTTCCTTACTTACTTACCTGCATATTAGACCCTTTCAGTCAGTGATACCGGTAAATATCCAGAAATTTGCCGAACAATTTTTCCAATAAGTTCAAACAAGCACAGTTCAGTCATATAGCACTGACGTGCTCACGGCGACCCGAGTTCGATTTCCGGCTCGAGGTAATTTGCCGATCCTTTCCCTCTCGCTGCTCCCAATACTTTCCTGTCTGAAATCTCTACTGTCCTATCATAATTGTGAGAATGGATTTTAAAACCACAGCGGTTCGAACTGTAGTTCTGCCGAATGACTAAAAAGTTATCAGTATTGATGGTAAAAAAACTGTACATTCTAGTCAAACTATTCTTCTGCAATCTTTAACCAAAAACGGAAATAAGGGCTGTATTAATAGCTATAAATGTGGGAGAGCGTTGATATTATGTGATTGTATTGTATTGCAATATGGAACAGTTAAGTGTTGATGTTAAAACAAAATTCACAAATAACAATACTAATGACAATAATTCTCTATGGTTACAACTGAATTCATTACAAAATTACTGTATAAAATGATAAAATATTAAATGATAATGCATATGATATAAATTGTACCCAGCTTAAATGTTAAATTAAAGTTACCAGAGGTAGAAGGAGAGACACAGAGACTAAGAGAGCAGGCCCAGACGTTAGCCTGATTGCAGTAGAGTCAGAGAAGATAGACTCCAGAGGAGGAGAGGAGCAGAGCAGGAAAGCAGACCAGGGAAAGAGGCAGAGCAGTGTTTTACCACCTATTTTGTATCTTTCTTGACCATGTGACTAAAGCCCAAATACTAAGACATTCAAACTGACCAATCAACATGTGACCACATCCTAAAACCCCAAAAGTCCACACACCAGGGCCTGATCTTATCTGTGTCAGCCTTATCAGCCTTTGGAGTCAGCATGGACCATCTTTGGTGAAGGACATGTTTTTCAATATAAACAAATGCATATGATAATTTTCATAATGAAATTCCTACATAATAAAGGTGAAAAACCGCTAACAAATTATTAATGAAAAATAAATAAATTTTAAAAAGCGTTGTTCATGCATCTTTTCCAAAATACTGGTAAAATCTGACATCATTAACCAGAAATAACCTCTAAACGGCAGCGCTTTTACTTGTACACATAAAAGGGTCTGACTTTTTTTTACACAGTTGGCATTCAGAAGGAACATGGAAATGTTCAACTCGTTTGGGCAATTTTCCAGAAAGAGAAGTTGTAACATTAGCGGGAATTTGCCGGAATGCTGCTCTATGTGAACGCAGAAGGAAAATTGCCTATAAAGCTTTAAATAATCTAGCTCCTGTTTATCTAACCAATCTTCTGTCTCGCTACAATCCAACCCGCTCTTTAAGATCTCAAAACTCAGGGCTTCTGGTAGTACCTAGAATAGCAAAGTCGAGTAAAGGAGGTCGAGCCTTCTCATTTATAGCTCCTAAACTCTGGAATAGCCTTCCTGATTATGTCCGAGGCTCAGACACACTCTCCCAATTCAAAACTAGATTAAAGACCTATCTGTTCAGTAAAGCATCACTTAGCGGTATGATACATGAATGTGCTCCACACAGGTTTCTGCATATCGTTTATATACACTATGAACAGCAGCTACGCTAATTATGCTCTTTATTCTCTATTTCCACCTGGGGATACTCATCCTGAGGCCCTCAGATGCAATCCAAGACAAGCGACAGATGATCTCAAGGTTTCCATAATCCTGGACCAGGCCGTATCCTGAGCAGCTACTGTGGTGGTCATGGTGGAGTGGAGAGCGTGAGACTGATTGCTGTGACGCTCCAAGGACAGACGAGTCTTCGCTGAGGTCCAGCTTCCAGCCTCCGGCGCCTAGACTGCAGCTCTGCACAAGACGTTTGGCCAGAGGAGAAATGGTCCAGACACATTTCGCTGCTAGATGTTAGTCAGATAATGTTCCTATGTTCATTATTAATGCCAACTGTGGAAAAGATTATTGATAAAATGCTTCTGATAAACTGCTGTGCGTTAACCTGCAAGCCATGTGTTGGGTCTGGCTGCAGACTTGGTGCAGTGCAATCTGAGCTACACGCAATGCTTTTTAATGGGCTCACCTAACCCTACCCCTCACAGTCACGTCACTCGCTCCATTGAGCACATTGTGTCTGACATTGCATCTCAGAGAGAAGCAATCTCAGCTTGCATCATAAAGGCTCGTGAAGGAGTGCTCAGGTGACTACATCTCGACATGTGAAAGTGTTCCTCCATACGTTTTCATCGAAGTCGTTATCTTCCACAGAATTTGTAATGTCGTCAAATGTGTAAACATTTAGCTGCGGTTTGCAGCTCTGCTTTTGGATGACTCTGAGACAAAGCAGCTGCATGAATTCTAACTCTTTAAATCAGGGGTCACCAATCTAGGTCCAGGAGGGCCAGTGTCCCTGCAAGGTTTAGCTCCAACTTGCCTCAACACACCTGCCTGGATGTTTCAAGTATACCCAGAAAGACCTTGATTAGCTTGTTCAGGTGTATTTGATTAGGGTTGGAGCTCAAATCTGTAGGACACCGGCCCTCCAGGAACAAGATTGGTGATCCCAGCTTTAAATAAAAGTGAAACCATCAACAAAAGCCCGACCCCTTCTGTGTGTACAAATACAAGCGCAGCCGTTAAGAGCTCATTTCTGGGTAATGATGTCAGAATTTATCGGTATTTTGGAATGGATGTGTGAACGGTCTTTTCCGGAAAAATTCCCGATCATCCTCGTCTGTGTGAACAGCACTTTTTTTATTACTGGTAAAGTCGTTCCTGAAATTTCCGGATGTTTACCAGTATCACTGTGTGCAAGACGTAATGCACATTTTCCACTCAGAATTGACTTTTTCCCAACTGCATGTGGTTAAAACGCAAAGCCACATCACACAACACACTTGCTGTCATTAGAAAACCATTAAAAAAAAAAGGCACATCAGTGTGATCAAGGCCCGAGTCTACCAGAGCTCAACGTAAACATATCATCTAATTACTGGCCTTTCAGATCATGTTACCATGTTAACAGTGTAAATAATCACGTACCCTCCAGCCAGTTGTAGAATCCTTCCCCTGTGAGAAACAGAAGAGTGTGTGTGTGTGTGTGTTAGAGCGCAGTAATAAACACCGGTGTGTAAACTAAACAAGACAAATAAATATAAGAGCAGAAAAGGACTCACCGTCATCATCACCTGCGCACACACAACAAACAAACACAAACACATCAGTTATACACAGATCTATTAAAGAAAGCCTTAAAATAATTAAACCTAATAACTGATTTCTTTTCTCTTTGCCATGATGACAGCACATAATTATGGCCTGCCGTCTCGACTTGTATTCATTCTCAGGATGTGTATTCTTGATATCAACAAGTCAGTTCTTGATATCAAATAAGGTAATTGTTGATATCAATATTACATTTCAACTAGTAACAACGTTAATTATCAAGGATTAACATTGTTACTAGTGCAAATGCAATTCCTGATATCAACATTGGCATTCTGGACATTACCAATTAAGTTGTTGATATTAAGAATTCGGATTATTAATATCAACAATTTAATTCTTGGTATTAAGAATTGATAACCTGTTATCAATAAAAGACAAAACGGCTATTCTGGCAAGCCATTTTTACTTGTATTGCTTAACCGGATATGAATTGTTCATGTCAAGAATTAAATAATTGATATCAAGAATCCAAACAACTTAATTGTTAATATCCAGAATGCGAATGTGGATATCAGGAATTGCATTTCCACTAGTAACAATGTTAATCCTTGATTTCTTTTGAATCCTTGGTTTCTCTAGTTAAAATGTTCATTCTTGATATCAGCAACTGAATTTCAACTAGTAAGGATTATAGTTCTTGATATCTGTAATTGTATTTTCACTAGTTAAATGTCCCCATAGACTGCCATTCAAATTTAATTGTTGATATCAAGAATTGATTTCTTACTAGTTAAAAATTTAATCTGCAATTATAATTCAACATGTTACATTTGTTATTTCTGATGTCTGTATTTCTGATATCAACAATTAGGGAAGTAATTTATGATATCTAAAATGACTAATCTCACTAGTAACAATTACATTCATGATATCAGAAATGAACATTGTCACCAGTGACGAACCAATTGTTGATATCAAAACTGAACATCTTTACTAGTTGAAAAGTATTTCTTGATATCAACAATTTAATTCCTCATATCAACAATTACATTTTTCATATCAACAATTAAATTATTGATATCAAGAATGGCATTTTAACTAGTAAGAAATTAATTCTTGATATCAACAATTAAATTTGAATGGTGACATTTAACTAGTGAAAATTCAATTCATGATATCAAAAATGTAATTCTTGACATTAACAATTCAGTTTTTAATATCAACAATTACCTTTATGATATCAAGAACTGAATTGTTGATATCAAGAATACATATCCTGAGAATGAATAACAGTCAAAACAGCTGGCCATAACATAATATTAGACTAGATATTCTTCAAGACACTAGTATTCAGCTTAAAGTGACATTTAAAGGCTTAACTAGGTTAACTAGGGTAAAGTTAGGGTAATTAGGCAAGTCATTGTATAACAGTGGTTTGTTCTGGTGACAATCCAAAACTAATATTGCTGAAGGGGGCTAATAATATTGACCTTAAAATGGGTTAAAGACTTTTGTTTAAGAGGGTCTGAGAAACTTATATTATTTTTAAAATAATATATGTAAAGGTAAATCACAATTAATCAAATTTTTAACAGTTAATGATGAAAACGTACCACGAACAGGAGCAAGAGGGTTAAGAGGACGATACACTGATCTGGGCCTGAAAAACACACACCACACGCACGCACGCACGCACGCACGCACGCACGCACGCACGCACGCACGCACGCACACACACAACCATGAGAAAAATGAGCTTAATGTGCTGCTGTGCGTGTTATATGTGTGTTTTTTGTGTCATAAGTGGTGTATATGTCTTGTGTGTGTTGTATGATGCGTGTCATTTGTGGTGTGTGTGTGTGTGTGGTTATATGTCTGTTGTGAGTGTTACGTGCTATGTCTGTGTGTGTGTGTTATTTGTATGTTTTATGTGTCCGTGTTATGCGTGTGTCTGTGTTATTGGTGTACGTGTTGGTGTGTGTATTATGAGTGTGTGTATGTGTTATTTTTGTGTGTGTTAGATATAGGTCTGTGATGTGTGTGTGTTGTGTATATATTATGTGGGTGATATGTGTGTGTTTCTCACTTGAAGCAGTTTTCCTCATAAATGCTGTTCCAGACTCTCCAGGCGGACGGGCCTTTATATCCGGTGTATCGCTCCGGGTTCAGCAGCAGATCCACATACTCTGATTCAGGAGACATTTCATCTACACACACACACACGCACGCACCTGCATCAGTACAGTCTGTTTTAGTTCTACAGCTCCCTACAAACACACACCCCATACCTGTCAACATGAGAGAGGGGTGGGGTTTGGTTCAGGTGAGGTGTTTGAATGGTGAGAACCGGGTTAGTAACTGTACTGTGGAGTGGGTTTTGGGCAGCCGCTGTGATCGGATAAAATATCAAAGTTGGCGACCCCTGGGGTGTTACAGACTGTACCAAAAAGCTGAGCACCGTGCAGGGGGTAAAATAAGGGGACTTTCCTGGAGAAATAACAAAGCGGGAGGGTGGCGGGAGATGGGTCTGAAATATGGGAGACTCCTGGGAAAAACGGGAGTGTTGGCAGGCATGACAGGTATATCACGCACACACACACACACATACATACATACATACACACACATACATGCATGCATGCATACACACACACACACTTCTTTCTGTTTATCAGAGAACAAAGGATGAGGATTTTACCTAAAATCAACCCATAATATCAACATGGCTATTAAAAACAGTTATGATTATTATTACTTAATTATTATTTATGTATATATGTATATTTATATTATTGTTACTATATTTAAATTTGTTTTAATTACTAAAGAAATAATAACAACAACAACAATATTATGTCTATATAGTTTGGCCAAAATGTTCATGAATATTAATTATGGCTAGTTCATAATAATAAAAAATAAAAGGATAATATTAATTATAATAATAAATATAAGCAACCTGTCCATATATTCATTTATTGTAAATCTGTTCATAGCTAATACAACCTGTATATAATGTTGATAGTACATCCATCTGTAAATATCACCATAGTTTTTCTATAACTGCACTTTATAACTTATACCTGTATCCTGCACTTGCTGCTATTGCACTGCTGGTTAGACCGAAACTGCATTTCGTTGCCTTGTACTTGTACATGTGTAATGACAATAAAGTTGAATCTAATCTAATGATATTATTATTATTATTATTAGTAGTAGTAGTAGTAGTCAGATTAGATTAATACAGTCAACAGTAGTTTTTGCAGTTTTAGTATAGTTTCAGGGTTTTTGCACATTTAATCATGTTAAATTTAAGACTTTTAAAGACCTTTTTAAGACCATTAAGCATTAAATTAAAGACCTACATCACAATATCAAAAACACGCAAACACATGAAGAGAAAATGCTAAATGACAAAATTATTGGCAAAATAAATGTATTCAAATTGAACAGAACTAAAGACAGGTTAGATGCACTATTAAACTACAGAAAAAATGAAAACATTTTAAGGCTGATTTATACATCACATACCTCACGAAACAGACGAGGCTTTTATATTTGACGCGTTCGCCATTTAGATATTCTTTTAAATGACAGGGGGCGGTCAAAAGAAACAGACAGTAAAGTCAGACAGATGAACAGAGAAGTAGGAAGTTTCCCGAACTAGGTCATATCATTAAAATCATTGAAGATTTTTAAACTAATTATTTTTTTATCATTTTTATCATTTATTATAATGATTATGAAGATTTTTATAACCATTCAAGATTTTTTTAAATCATCACTTGCTTTTGTTCATATCTCAGACAGTTTTACCTATCAATATTGAATATTAATGACAAGAGAACATGGGTTGCTCTACAATTATATTTTTAATAATAAGAATAAAAACGTACACTTTCCAGTTATCAGAGACATAATTTGTTGTTTAATTTTAGTTTGTAACTATTAAATTGTTTTAGTTATGGTGGCTTGAAAAGCCAGCATACTGTTATCTATCTTAAACTTCTTCTTCTTCTTCTTCTTCTTCTTCTGAGACTAATTTCTAAGTGTATCTCCTCCTAGGCCTTTCAAGCTACATACTTCAAACTTTCGTCAAACCTTCGAACTGGTCTGACTCGGGTTGCTATATCTTTTCTAACTGATCCGACCTTGGGTTTTCCGAAAAACGACCCAGAAAAATCCCAAAAGACCCATTGACTTAACATTGGGTCAAACTTTGTGAGCTCATAACTCTGCATCAGACTGTCCTACAGACTTCTAACTGGACTCATTTAACCCAGTCTAGCCAGCAGCCAATAACTGATGACTTTTTAACTTACTAGCCACTCCCTAGCAACCACTTACAGCACCCTAGCAACTGTCCCATAGACTTCCATTGTAAAAGACTCCCATTTACTTAACATTGGATCAATCTTTGTGAGCTCATAACTCTGCATCAGACTGTCCTACAGACTAGAGTCTGGCCTCATTCAACTCAGTCTAGCCAGCAGCCAATCACTGATTACCTTTAAACTTACTAGCCACTCCCTAGCAACCAATTTCAGCACCCTAGCAACTGTCCCAGAGACTGTGACTAGCTTTTCTAACACATGCTAACAGTTTAAACATCCTACTGACATGCTAATCTTGCTAGAAAGGTGCTAGCAACACGATAGTGACATGCTAGTCATGCTAGTAACATGCTAATTCATGCTAGAATCATGCTAACAACATGCTAATTCATGCTAGAAAAAGCTGATTCATGCTAGAATCATGCTAGTAACATGCTAGTTACATGCTAATTAATGCTAGAATCATGCTAGAATCATGCTAATTCATGCTAGAAACATGCTAATTCATGCTAGAACCATGCTAACAACATGCTAATTCATGCTAGAAACATGCTAGTAACATGCTAATTCATGCTAGAAACATGCTAGAATCATGCTAGTAACATGCTAATTCATGCCAGAAACATGCTAGTAACATGCTAGAATCATGCTAGTAACATGCTAATTCATGCTAGTAACATGCTAATTCATGCTAGAAACATGCTAGTAACATGCTAATTCATGCTAGAATCATGCTAGTAACATGCTAATCCATGCTAGAATCATGCTAGTAACATGCTAATTCATGCTAGAATCATGCTAGTAACATGCTAATTCATTCTAGAAACATGCTAGTGACATGCTAATTCATGCTAGAATCATGCTAGTAACATGCTATTTCATGCTAGAAACATGCTAGTGACATGCTAATTCATGCTAGAAACATACTAATTCATGCTAGAATCATGCTAGTAACATGCTAGAATCATGCTAATTCATGCTAGAAACATGCTAGTAACATGCTAGAATCATGCTAGTAACATGCTAATTCATGCTAGAAACATGCTAGTAACATGCTAATTCATGCTAGAATCATGCTAGTAACATGCTAATCCATGCTAGAATCATGCTAGTAACATGCTAATTCATGCTAGAATCATGCTAGTAACATGTTAATTCATACTAGAATCATGCTAATAACATGCTAATTCATGCTAGAATCATGCTAGTAACATGTTAATTCATGCTAGAAACATGCTAGTAACATGCTAATCCATGCTAGAATCATGCTAGTAACATACTAATTCATGCTAGAATCATGCTAGTAACATGCTAATTCATGCTAGAAACATGCTAATTCATGCTAGAATCATGCTAGTAACATGCTAATTCATGCTAGAAACATGCTAGTAACATGCTAATTCATGCTAGAAACATGCTAGTAACATGCTAATTCATGCTAGAATCATGCTAATTCATGCTAGAATCATGCTAGTTACATGCTAATTTATGTTAGAATCATGCTAGTTACTTGCTAATTCATGCTAGTAACATGCTAATTCAGACTCGGCTTTTCAAGCCACCATAAAGTTTGTCCTCAAACTTTAATATCTAGTTCAAAATTACAATATATACATCAGTGTGAACCTATGACTGGTGGAAAAACATATTCTGTAATATTATAACCACCCGGGTCTCCACTTTTGCATGGCCTCTTTTTTTTCGTTTTAACAAACTTATCTCTCAGGTTTTTCCAAACTTTTCCAAAAACCTTCCTCCTTTCCCACGGCTGTTGCAATTTCTAGCCAAGAATAATTGGTCATCTGGTTTTCTCTATGATGATCACGCATAGACGGATCATAAAGATGTGTGTACAGTCATATCTGTTTCAGACAAAATGTCTTCAAAGTGTTTCATATTCAACTCAAATCAAACACTGCGCCGCACGAACTGTTCACCTGAGTCTCAAAAAATTGTGAGCTCCGCCAGCAGAATTCATGTTGCGCGCACCCAAAGCGAACCTCCGCAAATGAAGCGATGACGTCACATTTGTCGAGTCCACTAACAGAAAGCTGATTGGCTATTGCATGTTGGTCTCATTTGTAGTTGTAATACCACAGATGACATTTGGACTAGTGAAGTAAAGAACTACAACATCACGAAAACAAAGCAACAACAACAACAAAGAATTTAAATGAGCATCAGATGTAGCATTACATGGACATCGGAAAAATAAGAGCTGTGCAGAAATATTTAAGACCTAGAACAGTGAATTTAACTTTTTAAGGCCTAAAATTTCGATATTTACATTTTAAACTTAAGACTTTTTAAGACCCCATGGAAACCCTAAGTTTTGTGGTAATAATAATTGATCTATTCAATTAATCTTTTTAAAACAATAAAAGTATAGGAAATGTACCATTCTTACAATAACAAAAAAAAACAATGTAAGAAAAGTTATCAAGAAAATTAGAAAAAGTACTAAATTACTATTATTATTATTATAACTGTAAGTTATATAACTTACAGTACAAAAAAATCTCTAAATCTCATTAAAAAGTCTATTTATTTATTTTTATTTATTTATTTTTTTTCAAACAGGAACCCATCAGAGGGTGCAAATGAAAGCAGCGGCAAAACTGTGCATATATGTATTGAATTAAATGAGTGTGTTCTGATTACTGCACTGAGCATCACCTCAGCTTTATTCACATTGATCCAGCATCTATAAGCATCACACTGCAGACTATAAATAACCATCAGAGATCAGCAGATAACAGATCAAACTCAGAGTGAAACCGTAAACAACCGCCTTCACTTCACTTCTGACGCACGCACGCACACACACACACACACACACACGATTTATTCAGTGGTGTTTATTGTTTTGCATATGTAAACTCACCGTCCAGCCCGCAGAAATGGTCCTGAGCGTCATCATGATGAGCCCAGTCTGCAAACGCTTCTTTACTCTGATTACTGCAGGAAACACACTGCATTAATGGAGGCAATCAGAGTGTGTGTGTGTGTGTGTGTGTGTGTGTGTGTGTGTGTGTGTGTGTGTGTGTGTGTGTGTGTGTGTGTGTGTGTGTGTGTGTGTGTGTGCATAAGAGAGCGCTAGAGAGTGACTGTGTGAGTATTTGTGCGTGTGTGTTAATGTGTGTATGTGAGAGAGACTGTGTTTGTGTGTTTGAGAGAGAGATACAGTGTGTTTGCGCATATTCATGTGTGTGTGTTTTACCTCAGTGTGCTGTTAATGGCGCCCAGTTCATGAGCCTGTTCACACTCCCGCATCTCACTCACAGTGTTCGCCGCCTGAGAATACTGAACACACAAACACACAACTTTACTGCGCTTGCTTCCACAGGCAGAAACAGAAGCATGTGTGTGTGTGTGTGTCTGTGTATACAAGTATATTAATGCTGGGTAAAGATTAATCACCCAAAATATAAGTTTGTTTTGACATAATATATGTGTGTGTGCTGTGTATATCAACACACATGCAGTGTTTCATACCACTTTTCTATAATTATAAAAATATTTTAACAATTAAAAGTCACCAACAGCAATAAATAATACACCAGGTAAAATAAATAATAATAATAATAATGATAATATACAAGATAAAAATCAAAAACAGTTTTTATGGTTTATTTTTGATAAAAATTTTACAATTTTAGCTGGATTCACATTTAAAAATATTTCATTTAAAGTCTCTCCAGATAAAAATTGTTGTCTGATAACATTAAAATCAGGGCATTCCACGAGAATATGTTTAAGAATTTGGTTTATTTTAGCAATATTGACATTTTGGTGGTTCTTCTCCTTTCAGTAAATGTTCATGTGTGAGTCTCGTGTGCGGCATCTTCTATAAACAATCTCATCGTGTCTTGAGTTAAAAAATAAATTAGATTTTCTTCCTATTTCTGGCTGAATTTCAAAAAGTTTATTTTCTGAGCTCTGATGCCATTTTGTTTGCCATTTGCTTATAATATATCCTTTTATTAGTGGCTTTAGAGCCGAAGGTGGGATTTTACACTCCTTGATCTTTCCTGTAAGGGCTGTTTTGGCGGCTTGTTCACTTCCAAATAGTCAAGCATGTCCTGGGATCCAGCAGAAAACTATTACAAAACGTTCTCTGTAGTTTGTTCACTGTGATAAAAATGTCAGTAATAATGGGATGCTCCAGTTTAAAATACAATGTTTACAAGACAACAAAGATTTTGAGTCAGAAAAAATAATTAAATTGTTTTCGTTGTACAGTATTAGGTAATAAGTTTATATTACCTTAGTTGCATAAAGCAACACATCACTAGAAATAGATTAATTAATTACTAAAGTATGGCTCAAAAACACTATAGCATTTATTAAAATTTACTAAATAGTTTCTCTCATGTCTGACAGCATTAAAAAGGTAATGCAAACGTAACATAATAGATTACTTGTATGGTTTCTGCTACATTCATTCCTCCATGCCGGGGCGCAACACCAAAATTCATCCTGCCACGACTACATTACAGCTTCTCACTCAAAACATTCAGCGTTTTTTAAATAGCGGGTTATAAATCGCACCAAAACATATTAAAAGGTGAGTGAATTATAACAGCGCAAACTTTTCTGTAATCGTAGTAGTGCTGTGCGTTATTTGTTTAACCCTTTAAGGTACATGCTGACTGACTAGCGTGATGCGTGAGGCCAGAAAACACGACGTAGCTTTCAGTTATGACGAACACAGTTTCCATAATTATACTTCATTTATAGGTAAAGGTCTGTGGCTCTGCATACAATGACTTAATCTTGCTGGAGTTTAAAACCGTTTCACTTTACTTCAGGACGCATAAATGCCGCTCTGTAGGTCTATTGGAGACATTCAGAAATATTCCTAGCAATAAATGTTGGAGACACTCGTTACATAAACGCACTAAATCACTTCAGCAGCATTTATTTGAGGGTGCACAAGAAGTTTTGTGCACAAGCAGAGGAAATCAGCGCATGAGCACAGAGATTCACAAGCTCGTATTACGTAAATGCACTGTCGACTTGTAATAGACATTTGTCAATGAAATAACGCCACAGGTAGTTGGAAGATCTGTGTAAAAGGCCCAATAGAGTCGACCGCCACAGCTGGAAAAAATCCTAGGAAACACTGACTTGCCATAAAAAGTAATCCTTCAAATTTTGGGGGGGAGTAACCCAATGTTGTACAGCATTTCTTTCTAAAGTAACTCTCCCCAGCCCTGGGTATTGACCTTATTCTCGTATGAGTGGGCGCAGCCATTGAAATATTTTTGCTTGAGTCTTCCTCTCTCATTCACTTCCACTGATTTTTAGACATTAAAAACAGCTCGTTATGCTGCGTGATGTTGCAAACTGATGTTTTCTCATTATATTATTCTACTTTTTGTAAATAGTCATGAACGCACTTGATTATTGAGCAAGTAGACTGACTTTACTATTCCCAGTCATTTCTCCCATAGGCGACTGAATCGGAAACAAATGACAAAATCTAGCGCACTTCCACATTGACGAATAAGGTCAACAGCATACAAATTCTGACTTCCACATTTGTTTTGAAGAACCAAATAAGCCAGAAATTAGATGTTATCATGATTAAAAAAAAATTCAGGATCTGCCGAATCATAAAGGACTCCGGTGCAGATTTACCTCTAAAATGTGAACGCTCACAGCTCTCTAAATATACCCTCTCAGACACGTATGGCAGCTTTTTAGCGCTGACTCAAGCTTACACGCTCTATTACACAAATCTGCAAACCTTCAACAAACAAAACCAGGCGGCCCGCGGGTCAGACAGCTGAACAAACAGCGCAAAACACACACACATACACCGAAATCTGACAGGAGACCCAACATGCAGAAACACACACACAGCTGATTCTCACCTTGTTGTAGTTGCCAGATTTGATTCCTACAGGAACTTTACTCTGCAAGAAAAAAAAGCAATCGTGTGAATGCTCAAAAATCTCCAGAACGGTGTAAATAATCATGCATGAAAGTAGGGCTGTACAATATATGGTTTCAGCATCGATATTGCAATGTGATCATCAACACTAGTCACACTACAGGATCTGCGATGACCAGCTTCAGTTTATTCATCCCTCAGGATGGTTGAGTGGAATTAAAGCTGACCAATAGCCATATTGTTGCGTGATTGTGAAGCTTAACCTTCATAGAGTGAAAGAGTGCTTATTTGCTTGGTTTTTAAAGCATATGATTGTAAGATTTCAAGTGCATTTAGATCATTTGTGTGCAAGAAATTATAACAATGAAAATGTATTGCATTTAACCTTCACACCATGAAGACTATGCAGTTTTATGTGCTTTCATTTCATCTGAACTCCAATACAGTTCCCAATACCAATCCCAATTCTAGTTTTGTACCCTTTCCCCTTGGCCCTTGAAACAGAGTGTGAAAAAAATATACGTTCTAAAATATACCAAATAAAATATCATCTAAAATATCCTTAATAACCGTGTAAATAATCATGCATGCAAGATTAATTTAGAAAGATCCCATTTTTTTATAATTGTATTAAAACTAAAATACATGCGTGCACACACACACACACACACACACACACACACACACACACACACACACACACAGTTTTAAAAAAAAATTCTGATCTTTGTTTTTCCTCTGCTTTCCATTTGTATGTGATCCCTTGTAATTAGTGTAACACTCTGCATAAAAATATTTAAAATGTCACACACACACACACACACACACACACACCTGACTGTTTTTTTTTTTATGTTTTTCTTTTCTCTGTTTTCCATTTGTTTGTGATTCCATGTCATTTGTGTACCTCTTTGCATTAAAAAAAACTAAAATGTCATCCGTTTTTGTAAATCCTCTGTAATAACTGTGTAAATGATCATGCATGCAAGATTAATTTAGAACAAGCGCTTTTTTTATAACTGTATTAAAACTAAGATATCATATGTTTTTGTGAATGTTAAAAAAACTCTGTAATATCTGTGTAAATGATCATGCATGCAAGTTTAATTTAGAAAGATCCCATTTTGTTTTGATAATTGTAATAAAACTAAAATGTCAGATGCGTTTTGTGCAGGGTTGGTGTTGACCTGACCTCTGGGCACGGCTCTACGTGGCAGTCTTTAATAGAGCAATGGCTATCATCAGGCCAGAACGGACACGGCCGCTTCAGGTTCACCTGCAGAATAAACAAACACACTCAATTCCTGTGAACGCTCAGAAAAATGCAGGAATTCATCATTGAGCTCTTAGCTGAATAAAACTATGGTAAATATATCAAAATAGAAAGAATATAACGCATAAAAGCATAAATGTGTATATATAATGCATAATGAGCATAAATGTGTGTATATATAATGCAGTTCAATTATAATACGAAACAGTGGTCAAATTATTAATTGCAGCCAAATTAAAAGTCTCTATTTGTATAATATGTGTCTGTTTATTATGTATAGAAAAGCAGAAAATCCTAAAATACTACAAAATGTACAAATATTTGTCATTAAACATGAATAAACACTGTATTAAACGCATTGTTTATTGTTTGTTCATGGTATTAATACTGTGCTAATACATGTTGTGATATAAATTATATTAAAGATAGCAGAGCTAATATATCATTAGTATAATCACTCTTAGTATTTTAAGTATTTAGTATTAGTAACAACAACAACAGCAGCAGCGACATTAAAATCTCAAGTGAATATTTGTTATTCGTTATCAGTAAAACAGAAACAGCCAGCTGGATGATCAAGGCTTTTCTTCAGTCTCTAACTTTTTGCCACGTCGACCAGATTAATATATTCTGACTGTAATTAATCTCCGGCTAATTGCAGCATGAACTGTCTCCTGCATATGATTATATGATGAAGTAAGGTCACCGCTGACGTTGTTAAGCTGTGTAAAGTGTAAACCTTCACGACGTTAATTCACCTTGTAGTATCGGAAAAAGTCTCTTTCCGTCAGTTTGCGAATGTGTGGGTAAATTTTGAAGTTGTTGAAGACGTCGATGCTCTCAATGTCACAGAAGCAGTCGTCCAAAACACCCGTCAACTGCACAGAGAAAATAAACACAAACATTATCATCATCAAATTAACATTTTAAATCAGCATACGCTTGATAAAACACCCTCAAAATCAAGATTAATTCAGTGCAGTTTTACACAAATAATATTTTATTATTTAAAATATTTTAGTCATTTAAAGTGAACAATCCAAAACACCTGTTAACTGCAGAGGAAATTAACACAATCATTATCACTATCGAATTAACATTAAAATCATCATTTTAATGAGCAAATGCTTGATAAAAGGTGATTAAAAGTAATACAAATTCATCCCAGTTTTTTTTTTTAAATACTATAGTCATTTATAGCGAACAGTCCAAAACACCTGCTCACTGCAGAGGAAATTAACACAATCATTATAAAACTAACATTAAAATAATCATTTTATTCAGCATATGCTTGATAAAACACCCTCAAAAATATTACTAATTCAAATTGCCAGATTTTAAGAAATACTAGAGTCATTTACAGTAAATAAATAGTCTGAAACACCTGTTAACTGCAGAGGGAAAATTAACATCATAATCATTATCATCATCATCATCATCAAATTAATCTTAATTAATTTAATCAGCATATGCTTGATAAAACACCCTAAAAGTAAAACTAATTCATATATTAATTATAGTAATATATTTATGGTAACTTGTAGTAAAGTCCAAAACTCCTGTTAACTACAGAGAGAAAATTAACAGCAAAATGATCATTTTCACAAACATTATCAACACCAAATGATCATTTAATTATCATTTTAATCAGCATACGCTTGATAAATCCCCCTTAAAAAAATAACATTCATTCATATATTATTTTACAAAATACTATAGTAATTTAAAGTAATTAGTCCAAAAACCTGTTAACTGCAGAGAGAAAATTAACACAAACATTATCATCATCAAATTAACATTAAAATGAGCATTTTAATGAGCATATGCTTGATAAAAGGTGCTCAAACATAATATTAATTCATGACAAATTTGAAAAGTTACTATAGTAATTTATAGTAAATAGTCCAAAACACCTGTTCACTGCAGGAAAAAATAACACAATCCTTATCATCATCATCATCATCATCATCATCAAATTAATCTTAATTAATTTAATCAGCATATGCTTGATAAAACACACTAAAAGTAATACTAACTCATATATTAATTATAATAATATATGTATGGTAACTTGTAGTAAATAGTCTAAAACACCTGTTAACTGCAGAGAGAAAGTTAACACAATCATTATCATCAAATTAACATTAAAATCATCATTTTAATCAGCATATGCTTGATAAAAGGCACTCAAAAGTAATACAAATTTATGTTTGGTTATAAAAATACTATAGTAATTTATAGTGAACAGTCCAAAACACCTGTTTACTGCAGAAAAAAAATTAACACAATCATTATCATCAAATTAATCTTATTTAATTTAATCAGCATATGCTTGATAAAACACCCTAAAAGTAATACTAATTTATATTTTAATTATAGTAATACATGTATGGTAACTTGTAGTAAATAGTCCGAAACACCTGTTAACTGCAGAGAGAAAATTAACACAATCATTATCAAATTAACAATAAAACGATCATTTTAATCAGCATATGCTTGTTAAAAGCACTCATAAATAATATTAATTCATGCCAAATTTAAAACAAATACTATAGTAATTCACAGTAAATTGTCTATTTTGAACCATACTGTGGGGTATATGTTATATTATTTAATATAATAACTCTGTTAATGAATGTTCAGGCATACTGTAGTATTAACTATTAATAAATTGTAATAAATACTGTAGTATACTTTAGTTATTACTACTGTAAACTGTGGTGTATTGTTTAATATACACTATAGCTGTGGAAAACTACAGTATTGAGTGATTTGTTTATATTACTATAGTTGCTGTTTGACTATAGCAACTATATAATCCCCATGTCAAAGTATTAATTACTCAAATTTCATTAAAAACACTATAGTATTTGCTAGAAATGACTAAATTATGCTTTAAATGTAGAATAGCATTGATTACAATGTCCTCTGTACAGTTTCTTTAAAAAAAATAGCTTTTTGGTCTGATGAGCTAATAAAATTAATAATTAAAACTGATTGGCCTACAGTTAGATGTATGCTTAATTAAATGACAAGAAATAACTTCAAATAGATAATAAATGAAGATTAATTATATCTAGATGTCATTAAAATTAGGCAAAATTAATTCTGTAATTTACATTTTTATCTATTTGTCCAAATTAACTAATTTCGTGCACATAAATAGCACATATTCACATCTAACCTGCTCTGAATGCAAAAGTCCAAAAAGTCCCAAAGCAAGCAGAGAAGCCTCCCAAAACTTGCATCTTTCCCCGAACATCTCTTTATAAGAGCGAAACCTGTTTCCTGTTAAAGTATTGGTGCGTCTTCGTGCGGGTTTTAGCAGCTGTCATCCCTCATTCTCCTCCGAGATCTCAAACTGCTAGAAATGAGCTGTCAAACTCCAGCAACTACCGCGTGCAAATTCAGCCCCACCGCTCCACCTCCAAACAAACATACGTCACGCAGACACGCCTACAAGCGACGGCTGTAGTTCTTTACTAACGCGCTCAGCGTAGAAGCGAATGGATTGGAGAGGGGTTGAAAGACTACAATCTCCACAACTCTCTTGACGTCGGCGATACAAACCGACCAATAAGACAACACCACGCTGAATAACAGAAACTTTCATTTTTAACGTATTTTAAATGGGTCACTATATCTTGCAGGCTACATTTCCGCTTAAATGAGCAATTTAACTGCGTATCATATGCTTTATCATGCAAAAAACGTTTACATTTTTGGATTTTGTTATTATTATGCGTGTATAATAATAATAAAAAACCTCTAAATTAACTTTGTGTTAAATGTGCTATATAAATTAGGTAAAATAAAAATGTATGAACTTGTAATATGATTTCACATACGTTTCGCTAGATTTTAAAGTGATAGTTCACCCAAAAATGAACATTTTGTCATAATTTAGACTTCTGTTGAACACAAAGGTGTATATTTTGAAGATTGCTGAGGGGGAAACAGCCACTGACTTCAATATTTTTGTTCCAACTAACTTAATGGCTGCTTTTTTCCCCTAACATTATTCACAATATCTTCTTTTTGTGTTCAACAACTCATAAAAGTACAGTGTGAGAGTAAATGAAAACTAACAATTTAAATGTCTAGAAACGCAGAAAACCGCAATGAATTGCGGACGTGATGACGTCACATTCACGCGACAGTAGAACATACCAGAAATACTATGACAACTGTATCAAAAACAGAAACGTTCACATTAATAACGTGATTTTTAATAATCGCAGCATTAAATAAACTCACATGACACAAGCAGCTCTGGTCCTGCTCGTCCTCGGTGTGTCCGTAAACCGGCTCCTTCGGTGTGCTTTTGCTCTTCGCGTTGTTTTGAAACCATCCCGAGCAGAAATGACCGCAGAATAAACTCATTAATATCGCGAGCCCGTGGGTTTGTGTCCTGTTTAGCATCGCGGATGGAGAAATTCGCGACCACAGAAGCCCAAAACATAAACAGAGGAGGAAATCGGTCTAACTTCCTGTTTGGAGGAAACGCGGGAACTCCCTCGTGAATGCGTTCAACGGGTTAGTTAAACAGACATTATGAAGATGAGGGCTATCGCTGTCGAAAAACACAACAAATTATCAAAACTGTGGAAATTGGTGAGATACAACGACAACGGAAAACCCTACAGAGAGCGAGGGGCGTGTCTAAACACGCTAAAGTGGGAGGTACTTAAGTGAGCCGTCAGATGATTGACAGATATGTGCTCCGTCACAGTAACTGCATATCATTCATTCATTCATTTTCTTTTCACCTTAATCCCTTTATTAATCAGGGGTCGCCACAGCGAAATGAACCGCCAACTTATCCAGCATATGTTTTACACAGCGGATGCCCTTCCAACTGCAACCCAATACTGGGAAACACCCATACACACTCCTTCACACACACACACTCATACACTTAAGCCAATTTCATTAATCAATTACACTATAGCTTATGTGTTTGGACTGTGGGGGAAACCGAAGCACCCAGAGGAAACCCACGCCAACACAGGGAGAACATGCAAACTCCACACAGAAACACCAACTGGCCCAGCCGGGACTCGAACCAGCAACCTTCTTGCTGTGAGGCAACAGTGCTAACCACTGCGTCACCGTGCCGCCCCAGAATAGAATAATATTAAAAAGAAATATTGATTATATTAAAAATCATTGATATGATGGACAGAATGAAAAACACAAGTTTATTCATTTCACACATGTATTATTTATTATTATTATGCAGATTATAGCAGGACAATGTAAAAAATACTGGATGCCTTAAGCTGAATCAAATTAACCTTATGAGTCTATTGAACTTATATTATGTTCAACTGACTTAAAACATCTGGCATAACTTATAAAATTAAGTTAGAACATGAATAACTTAGTTTAATAAGTTACAATGACCTAAAACATCCTGTCAGGACTAATTGATAATATCATTTTTTTACAGGGTAGGCCAGGGATGGGCAAACTCGATCCTGGAGGGCTGGTGTCCTGCACAGTTTTGCTCCAACCCTAATCAAATACACCTGCTTGTAGCATTCTAGTGATCTTGAAGACACTAATTAGGGTGTTCAGGTGTGTTTGATTAGTGTTGGAGCAAAACTCTGCAGAGACACCGGCCCTCCAGGATCGAGTTTGCCCATGCCTGGGGTAGGCACATGACCAGTGTTGTGCAAGTTACTTCCAAACTGTAATACATTACAGATTACTTATTACTGTTATTTAAAAGTAATCCCTTACATTACAATATTACTGTCTCAAAATTGTAATGTTACATTACTCTTATATTACTTTTTAGTTACGTCCACCAAAATAACTACAGAATTAGAACTTGATCTTCTAAAGCAGGGGTGGGCAAACTCGGTCCTGGAGGGCCGGTGTCCTGCACAGTTTAGCGCCAAATCTAATCAAACACACCTGCTTATAGATTTCTAGTGATCTTGAAGATACTGATTAGCATGTTCAGGTGTGTTTTATTAGTGTTGGAGCTAAACTGTGCAGGACACCGGCCCTCCAGGACCGAGTTTGCCCACCCCTGTTCTAAAGTGACTAAATGAACTGCAGAGCTCAGAGGCTGAAATCATCCCGCGTTCAAAGTAAAAAGGTTCCAATAGCCAGAGGGAGATTAATGACTACACGCGCATATATAAACTAACTACAGACAGGAAATAGAACTTACTTGCGGTATTTTTATTTGTTAATGTCTTGCGGGGTAGAGGTTTGTTGTAACGCATGCGTTACTGAACATGTACCGAGTAAAATATTACTGAAAATGTATTAGTAATGCCTTACACTACTGCGTTACAGGAAAAAGTAATACATTACTGTAATACATCACTTTTGTAATGCATTACTCCCAACACTGTACATGACACATGTAAAAAAGCTGCTTTTAAACATTCAAAGTAATAATTGAATATAATTATATAAACATTAAAGGCATGACCACCTATCTTTACACAACCCACATTACTCCACATAGGAGTGTTATATTATTTAATATAATAACTCTGTTAATGAATGTTCAGGCATACTGTAGTATTAACTATTAATAAACTGTAATAAATACTGTAGTATACTTTAGTTATTACTACTGTAAACTGTGGTGTATTGTTTAATATACACTATAGCTGTGGAAAACTACAGTATTGAGTGATTTGTTTATATTACTATAGTTGCTGTTTGACTATAGCAACTATATAATCCCCATATCAAAGTATTAATTACTCAAATTTAATTAAAAACACTATAGTATTTGCTAGAAATGACTAAATTATGCTTTAAATGTAGAATAGCATTGATTACAATGTCCTCTGTACAGTTTCTTTAAAAAAAAAAAAGCTTTTTGTGCTGATGAGCTAATAAATTTAATAATTAAAACTGATTGGCCTACAGTTAGATGTATGCTTAATTAAATGACACAAGAAATAACTTCAAATAGATAATAAATGAAGATTAATTATATCTAGATGTCATTAAAATTAGGCAAAATTAATTCTGTAATTTACATTTTTTATCTATTTGTTCAAATTAACTAATTTTGTGCACATAAATAGCACTTCAATAGGTTGAAATACTACAATCTCCACAACTCTCTTGACGTCGGCGATACAAACCGACCAATAAGACAACACCACGCTGAATAACAGAAACTTTCATTTTTAACGTATTTTAAATGGGTCACTATATCTTGCACGCTACATTCCCGCTTAAATGAGCAATTTAACTGCGTATCATATGCTTTATCATGCGAAAAACGTTTACATTTTTGGATTTTGTTATTATTATTTGTGTATAATAATAATAAAAAACCTCTGAATGAACTTTGTATTAAATGTGCTATATAAATTAATAAAAATCCATTATATAAGCAATTATATAAACATTAAAGGCATGACCACTTATCACTACACAACCCAAATTACTAGGAAAAACAAGTAAAATAAGAATAAAAAAACACATAAATGTAACAAAATAAAAAAATCTCAACAAAAGAAAGCATAAGATTCACCATTTTATTAAAATAAGTCTCTATATAAGTCTCTAAGTGAGTATTTAAATAGAATTTTCCAAATGTAAAACTATTTTGTTAGAGAGGGGTCTGGATGCGTACCTGGTGCATTTGCAATCTGAGCTGCATGCAATGCTTTTTAATGACAACACCTAACCCCACCCCTCACAGTGACGTCACCAGCTGCATTGCATCTCTGAGATGTGCCGTCTCAGCTAAGAAAGACCTTAATAATCTGGACAATTGGCGACCCATCACACTCCTTAACAATGATTATAAGATTTTTGCCACAATAAGAATTAAAGATTGTTTAGATACTATTATAGATGAGACTCAATCGGGATTAATGAGGGGGCGACACATAATGAATAACATCAGGCTAGTTTTAGATTTATTGGATTATAATGAATTGGTGGAACATAATAATATAATAATATAATATAATATTTCCTGAAAGAAAGTTTGGTCATTACCCCACACATTTTTTATAACAAACAAAATAAGAGAGGTTACCTTTAAACTGATTCATAGATGTTATCCAGACAAGTGTAATCTTAAAAAACTCAAGAATGATATAAACACTGTCATGATTACCAGCGATCTCTAACCACCAGAGGTCGCTGGTAAGCACTCACCTTCATAATAACCTATGGACTACAAATCCGCCATTCATGGACTACATTTTCATACATGCACTCCGTTCACAAACACACATGCTTCCTCATTTTGACTGATTACACTTGTGTAGCAGTTTTACTCTGGTTGTGTGGTTTTTTTTTTTTATAAGACGACAGCAACGTTGGAGGTCTCAAATTGGATTTATTCTGCAAAAACACAGAGCACAGTTAACATGATGAAAAACTTGTCTCTCTCTTTTTCACTCAGGCTCGCATTAGCAGAGCGAGAGAGCATGCAACCAACTCAGTCAGCGGCGGATTCAACACTGAATTAATAATTAATAATAACAAACAAATTGACAAAAACAAAAGGTAAAAGAAAATACAATTAAATAGACCACAAATATTATCAGTCAAGACCAAACATTGTAGTATACATCAGATAACTTGTAAAAGGAATATAATGTTTCACTGGTCACTAAATTAGTGAACAATAGGATGAAAAATAGTGTCAAACACCAAAAATGATACACAAGCATACATTTAAATTACAATATAAAATAAAATACATTAATATCCGCAAAATTAAACTGCTTTGCAAACAGACCTCATTTTACACAACTCGTGTAAAACACAGATTTCAAACATCACTTAAAACATAGTAAACATACCTGCAAAAACACAGAGCACAGTTAACATGATGAAAAACTTGTCTCTCTCTTTTTCACTCTGCCAATCAGAAAGGAAAGTCACTTTAAGCACTCAAAATGTGATTATTAACATTCATTTTCGATACATCATAGCTTTATCACATTTATACATCCACTGTCACATGAATTAACACAGTGAACTCATTAAATACTCTTGAAAATCCTTACCAGGCTCGCATTAGCAGAGCGAGAGAGCATGCAACCAACTCAGTCAGCGGCGGATTCAACACTGAAGATGGCGCTGCCTGCCCACACACCGCATGAGTTACTGTGTGCATCACGAATATGTGCTCTCCATAAAACGTTTGCTAACATGGTTCCGCATAGAAAACTTCTCTACCAAAACTATATACAGTACATTATAGTTATGAAAAGAAAATATAAAACAAAAGTAATTTTAAAAAGTAAAGTTTTAATGAAGTTCACTAATAATTTGCATTTGTATATTTTATACTTATTAGCCCAGCTACATACTCCCCTCTGAACTTCACAAAACTTGCATCTCAAAGAAAGCATTCAATTACAAAAAAATAAAGTAAATAAATATATATTCACCTGAGAATCTCAACTGTCATTTAATACACAAGTCACAGCAGCATATTTGCTTCCCACCTAACAGGGTAAGTGGTCTAAACAGGTTGATCAGGCCTACTAAGACGCACTTGCAATAATGGTGCCCAAAACACCATTATTTTGACCTCAATAAGACAGCGATTTCAAAACTCAGAATCCCACACACTGTGAGAAATATACTCAAAAGATAAGGTTCCATAAAGGAAATGGTTTTATCCTATGATTATCAGGACTCACGACAATAAAGATTTTGCAAACTCACTGACTGAACTTGTCATCTTTACATTTTGAGCCATATTTTGAATTAACCTATTTACAGGCTTCACAAGTCTTCCGACCCTAGTCCTAACCGGAAGTGAAACTCTACTGGAAGACGAAACAACTGATTCAGAGGTATTTGCACCCCTTGTCAAAGCTCTGTTTGATACCAGTGAGTCTGTCCCTGAATGAGTTTTTGTCACTTCAGAATGAACTATGACATCTTCACAACTTAAGGTATCAGACTGCACTGTAGAAAGACAAGTCCTAGAAGCTTCTGGGTTTACTACCAATGACAGAACACTCTCCGATTCAATAGGGACATCATCTGGGATTAAAGTCTCTGCAACCCAACTAGCAGTTCGATCTGCATGACTACAAGCAGACAATGGTGTCAGAGCGCCACTCAATGCACTGCTACAATCATCTGGTTCACAGTCATCACTGAATGAGGGTTCAAGTCCTTTAGTCTCAATTGGCAAGAAGTTAGCTTGAAGAAGCAGGTTTCTATGAACCGTCTTCTCCAAACCATTGTGGGTGTTGTGGATGCGATAAGTGTGACACTGAGGGTTAAGAGCAACAACGACATAAGGTGTGGAGTCCCACTTGTCAGCTAGTTTTCTCCGTCCACGTTCACCTTTGTTCGCCAACAAAACCTGGTCACCAACTTCAATCCTGCATCCTTTCGTCTTTTTGTTGTACAAGTCAGCTTGCCGTTTTTGACTGGCTTCAGAATTCACTTGAGCAAGAGACAAGGCTTCTTTCAAGTCATCCCTTAGACGTTTCACATAAGTATCATAGTCAGCAATGACACAGTCTCTTTCTATGCTGCTGAACATCACATCCACTGGAAGCTTGGGAATTCTGCCATACATTAGATAAAAAGGCGCATAGCCAGTTGACTCGTGAGCTGTGCAGTTATAGGCAAAGGTCAGAGTTTGCAACATCTGCGGCCACTTTTGCTTGCTCCTTGGAGGTAATGACCTGATCATGCTACCCAGGGTCCTGTTAAAACGTTCAACATGGCCATTGCCCATGGGGTGATATGCAGTTGTTCTGGACTTTTTCACACCAGCGACGTCCAATAACTCACGTATGAGTTGGCTCTCAAAGTTGGCGCCTTGATCCGAATGAATCCTTTCAGGGAAGCCATAAATACAGAAAAACTTATCCCAAAGAATCCTCGCTACTTGCTTTGAAGATTGACTTTTACAGGGAAAAGCACAGGCCATTTTGGTAAAATGGTCAGTTATGACCAGAACATCCACACTGCGACCACTGCAATCCTCAGCGCTCCAAAAATCTATGCATACCAACTCCAGTGGGCATGATGTCTTAATGCTTTCCAGAGGGGCTCTTCCTTCAGGTTCGGGTGTTTTGCTCACAACACACCGTTTACAACATTTGACATGCTCACGCACATCGTGCTCCAAACTTGACCAGAAGAACCTCTGTCTCGCAAGGGATAAAGTCCTACCCTGACCTTGATGTCCAGCTTCATTGTGGATCCCCGAAAGAGCCTGACTCACAAGGGAAGCTGGAACGACATACTGCCACCTCTTCTTTCCTGTCAGGGCATCTTTTGTCACCCTGTATAACACTCCATCAAGCATTTTAAGCTTCTCCCACTGTTTCAGGGTTTTGAGCACCTCAAATGTCTCACCAGCTCTCTCACGCCTAGAAGGCTTCTTTGCTCTACTCACGTAAAATAAAACTCTTGAGAGGATCTTATCATCTTGCTGCTTCTGTCGCAACTCACTCAGCGAGAACACAGGCAGTGGAGTGGGACCTGGAGTCAACAACTGGTGAGTATCTTGAGAGAGCCATTGCATCGCCCTATCAGATGCTCCTGTTTCCCAATGAGTATGGACATCAAGAACTGCTGATACTTCAGTGCAAGTAAGAGAACAGTGCTCTAGAGGTCTACAGGTTTGGTGTTCAACAGTGCAGTTGTTCGCACTTAACCTAAAGGCATCCTGAACAGTGTTTTCCTGAACTTTTTCTGACTCATTCAACAGAACGCTGTATGGTTCAGATATCAGTCTTTGACCAACCCTCTGATGGACGAAGGGCTGTCTACTTAAAGCATCAGCGACCACATTTCTGCTTCCAGGTATGTATTGAATGTTAAAGCTATAGGGGGCCAGCTTAGACACCCACCTCTGCTCACATGCGTCTAGTTTAGGCTTTGTTAATATGTACGTTAAAGGATTGTTGTCCGTCCAGACAGTGAAGTTGTGTCCTTTTAGCCAGTGACTGAACTTGTCACAGACGGACCACTTTAAAGCCAGAAATTCCAGACGATGGGCAGGGTACTTAGTTTGTGCCTTGGTGAGGGCTTTGCTGGCAAAGGCGATGGGGCGTGCCTTATTTTCACCATCTGGTACTTGGGAAAGTACGGCCCCTAAACCATCCAAGGACGCATCGGTGCATAAAACGAATGGTCTGCTGAAATCGGGGTGTGCCAGCACAACAGACTCTAGCAAAGATGACTTTAAATTCTGGAAAGCCTCACTATGTTCTTTTGTCCAGTCACCAGGATTTAATTTCTTAAAATGTATTTCACCCCTTTGAGATGTTTTTTTCCCTTTAGGCGCTGCTGTCAAGTTGAACAGGGGTTTAGCTACACTGGAACAGTTAGGAATAAACTTCTGATAATACATCACCATTCCTAAAAATGACTTGATCTTTTTTTGTGAGGGCGTTACTCCATCTGACATCATAAGGTCTGCTTCAGACACAGCTGATATGGCACTGACCTTATCCGGATCTGTTGCCACTCCAGTCTCATCGATGATATGACCCAGAAACTTCACACTACGTCTTAAAAAATGGCACTTCTTAGGGGCCAATTTCAGTCCATGTGCCTTCAGCCTAGTAAACACGAGCTCAAGCCGTTTAATGGCCTCCTCTTCATTTGGGGCATACACCAAAAGATCATCAAGATAGCACAGCAGTGTGAGGAAATTCTGATCTCCGAAGATGTTTGTCATGAGTCTCATGAAGCTGGCGGGACTGTTACAGAGCCCTTGTGGCAGACGATTAAATTCAAAGAGGCCCATGGGAGTCGTAAAGGCAGTGAACTTTCTGTCTTCCTCGGATACAACGATGTTATAGAACCCAGAGGTCAAGTCCATTGCACTGAAGATGGCGTTACCTCCCAAAGCTGCCAAGCAGTCTGCCTGATGAGGCAAGGGGTGGGCGTCTTTAACAGTTCGAGTATTCAGCCAGCGGTAATCCACGCACACCCTAAGATCTCCAGTCTTCTTCCATACTAGCACAAGTGGTGAAGCCCACTCACTATACGACTTGCGTATAATCTCCTGTTCTTCCATCTCTGAGAGCACAGTTCTCAGCTTTAGATACTGAGCAGGAGGGACACGGCGGTACGGAAGTCTGAAAGGACGATCATCTGACAAATGAATTCGGTGGACAAACTCTTTGGCTTTCCCACAATCCAATTTATGCTTCGAAAAAACTTCCTCATGTCTTGTAATGAGCTGCACTAACTCACTCTTCCAATAAGTGGATACTTCGCACGAGTCAATATCCAGGTCTCCAAGGTTAAGTTTCTGCATGCACTCATGAAATTTGGAGACTGGACGATCTTCCTCATCACTGACAATATCACCAACAGTCTTCTGGCAGTGCACACTCACCATTTCATTATCATGATCATGAAGCACACAAAGGTCCTCCACTGCCACAACAGGGAACACATCTGCAATTTTGGAGTTCCTTTTAAGCGTAATAGGCTTATCAAGAAGATTTATGATTTTAACTGGGACCCATCTATCTCCAGACATGGACGCTATAACTCTTCCGACCATAACACTTTTCTTGTGGGTCAGTGTCTTTGTAGGTTCAATCATAATAGCACTACCCAAGGAAACTGGAGCATTCAGTGGTAGCTTACCCCACACAAGGTGTTCCTGTTTGGGCAAAAGAGTGACAGCTTGGGTCAGTTTTGCAGTGCCCACAATATCAGGGATTTTGTTACCCTTCCATCTGTTAATGCCTGACAGCATGTTCAAAAACTGCTCAATTTCAGGTTCTCCAGACAGCACAGGGTGGTTCACAACATTCCAATAATTAGAGTCTTGTTTGAGCTGGGTGAGTAAGAACTTAATAACATTAGTTCCCAGAATCAACTGGTCTCTTTGATCAGGCACAACTAACGTGGGCACACTTAGCTGCTTGCCATACACATCCATTTTTAGCTGGTACACTCCACTTGGTTTGACTTTAACACCACCACAGCCAATGAGAAGAATATCCATGTGTGACTGATCAACTTGTGCGGGCATCCCTTCACTCAACAACTTTCGCTCCGTTTCTCCATTAATCGTGCAAGCCATGGATCCGCTATCTAACAAAGCTTGAACTGAGACATTATCATTCAATAACACTGGTGTATAGAACAGACTATCTGACTTCTCCAGCTTGGTAATGTTCTGAAAAAAAACAGTATCACTGGAGACAGATTTGCAACACTCATCATAAACAGAGAAATTATCGTCCATATCGAGGGTGTGATGCTGTACACTCACATAGTCCCCTCCAAAATGTGAGTGCATCAGTTTCCCTGAACATGTGAATCCAAAGCAGGAGGTCCAGCTGGGCTGACAACTTTGCGACACTGCTTCTGTTGATGTCCAATCTCTAGGCATGATAAGCATCTCTTTTCTCTCATACAGTGTGAACGGGTTGAATGATTTCTGTCACCACAGACTCTACATGGAGATGTACTGCGCCACTGCGTTACTCTTGGTTGTGGGACAGGAGCAGGTTGGCTAGTACGCTCCAGTACCCTTTCCAGCATGTTTAAAACACGCTCCAAAATGCCAGCATCTGAAGTTGCTGATTCTGCAGCCTTTAGAGGACTTTCAGAGACATAAGCTGGAGCAGCTGCATTTAGACTCTCCCCTCCAGGAACAGTGTGTGGACTGGACAATACTTTGGCTGTAGCGACGTGAACAGACTTAACTACATGAGTGACAGGCAGTGTCTTAGACTGAACATCTCTGTGGTGCTCATCTATAGCTTCCTGGATTTCAGTGATAGTCCATTTACTTATAGGTTTACACCTAAAGACACTAGAAAGGCCTGGGTCTGGGCAATTCCTGATAAACATCATAGAAATCTCAGAACTCATGTT
The DNA here is from genome assembly GCF_903798145.1 of Danio aesculapii. Lineage (NCBI taxonomy): Eukaryota > Metazoa > Chordata > Actinopteri > Cypriniformes > Danionidae > Danio > Danio aesculapii. Next base: position 45,497,422 of record NC_079445.1, on the reverse strand, counting down.
TTTTATCCTTGCGCCTTGTCTCTGCAAGTGACTGTCTGCTAACTCAGCAGCTGTATTTAATCTAACCCAGTAGTCAACAGGGCACTCATTTGCTTTGGGTTGTGTCGCATAAAAGTCAGCTAGAGGTTGACAGGATCCAGGATGTTCACTGAAATAACGTCTTAACACATCATAGATGGTTTCAGGGGAGATGGCTTCATCAGGGTTGCACTTTAGTTTAACTTTAACGATATTTTTAGCCCTGCCTAGCAGATGGCTCAGTATCTCATCTACCTGATCTTTGTTAGAGCAATCTGCTTTGTGGAGATACAATTCCATCAGCTCTATCCATTCCTGAATCGTGCACTTGTCTGAATCGTCACCTCTGAACATAGGAGGTTCTCTGATGTCTGGCTTAACAATTAGACTGACATTGGCAAGACTATGGCCTGCATTAGTGGATTCAGGGACAACACCATTGAAAGTGACTGAGCTAGAAGGGGCAACTGGAGTTTGGCTAACTAACAGCCGGTTGACAATGGAATCGCCTATTTGACTGCCTAATTCACCAATAAGGTCACGTAACTGTTGTGCAACATTCTCATCAGCATTACTAGGCGTAGAGGCAGTCGGACCAGCAGGTTGGCTTGTTGGACTATCGTGTGATTGAGGACTATAAATTAACGCTCTAGGTTTACCAGCGATAGGAATTTCTACACCCAACAGCCCTCTACCCCTCCCAAGGTATGGTGTCATAAACTCAGAGTCTTTTCTTACCCCAGCCATGGTATGATTTTACAACAAAATAAGCACAAAGGATAACTAACCTCAGAAAATGTCAAACAAATTAGATGAGGAGAAACCAAGAGTTCGTCAGTATCAAACCGCAGAATAGTCCCTTTATTCCCTTTCAGTCTCTTTTACGAAGCAGCAACTGGAACAGTGGTGAACGGATTCTTCAGCCTCCACTTACAGCACTCGAACACGTAGAACAACTCCGGTGGTCGGCAGCAGCTGACTCTGTTGATCCAGTAGGTCACGGCACCATTTTAATGTAGCAGTTTTACTCTGGTTGTGTGGTTTTTTTTTTTTTATAAGACGACAGCAACGTTGGAGGTCTCAAATTGGATTTATTCTGCAAAAACACAGAGCACAGTTAACATGATGAAAAACTTGTCTCTCTCTTTTTCACTCAGGCTCGCATTAGCAGAGCGAGAGAGCATGCAACCAACTCAGTCAGCGGCGGATTCAACACTGAATTAATAATTAATAATAACAAACAAATTGACAAAAACAAAAGGTAAAAGAAAATACAATTAAATAGACCACAAATATTATCAGTCAAGACCAAACATTGTAGTATACATCAGATAACTTGTAAAAGGAATATAATGTTTCACTGGTCACTAAATTAGTGAACAATAGGATGAAAAATAGTGTCAAACACCAAAAATGATACACAAGCATACATTTAAATTACAATATAAAATAAAATACATTAATATCCGCAAAATTAAACTGCTTTGCAAACAGACCTCATTTTACACAACTCGTGTAAAACACAGATTTCAAACATCACTTAAAACATAGTAAACATACCTGCAAAAACACAGAGCACAGTTAACATGATGAAAAACTTGTCTCTCTCTTTTTCACTCTGCCAATCAGAAAGGAAAGTCACTTTAAGCACTCAAAATGTGATTATTAACATTCATTTTCGATACATCATAGCTTTATCACATTTATACATCCACTGTCACATGAATTAACACAGTGAACTCATTAAATACTCTTGAAAATCCTTACCAGGCTCGCATTAGCAGAGCGAGAGAGCATGCAACCAACTCAGTCAGCGGCGGATTCAACACTGAAGATGGCGCTGCCTGCCCACACACCGCATGAGTTACTGTGTGCATCACGAATATGTGCTCTCCATAAAACGTTTGCTAACATGGTTCCGCATAGAAAACTTCTCTACCAAAACTATATACAGTACATTATAGTTATGAAAAGAAAATATAAAACAAAAGTAATTTTAAAAAGTAAAGTTTTAATGAAGTTCACTAATAATTTGCATTTGTATATTTTATACTTATTAGCCCAGCTACACTTGCACCAGCTGAGGATTGTCAAAGACTGATTACACACACTATTTAAACAGCACACACTCATTTCCAGGCCGAGTCTTGTTATCTGTAAAGTGACATTACAATGTGTTTCCCTTAGTCTTGTTCCTCCGTGTTTTTGATCTTTGCCTGGTTTCCCTTTCTCCTTGTCTACCGACCTCTCGCCTGTGATTGACTACGATTCTGGACTGCCTTTATACATCTGTTTGCACCAAGCGGCAACCTCCCGCTCTCCCTCGGGAGGCCAATACGGAAGTAACAGAAACTGCAATTCATCAAAATTCCGCTAGTCCTGGCTCCATAATAGAGCAAGTTGTAATTGAGCCCACTGTTAGAATGGCCAACTTTACAGCAGAAAAAAAGGTGTTTACAGCCTGGTACAAAGAACGATTTTGGTTCATATAGCTATTATTACCCTCCATGACAACTGTGAGGGGGGTGAATTTTTTTATAACTCATCCATTTCCTTTATATTAGATTATATTAAGTTTGCATAATTAAGGGCGTGGCCACTTGAGTGACAGCTAGGTCTCGCTGGTCGCCGTCACTTCACCTCAGCTGAATCCGGCAGATTAGCCACTGATCTCGGCATATTCATCATATTTTTGTTTTGTTTTATGTGGCTTTACACAGTCAGCTGCCTTTTGGACTTATTTCTTACAATTATCAGATGATATGGGATGCTGTGTGCACTTAATTGTGCTCACAAACCATTCACGTGGCCTCCGTTTCCCATGTGAGTAAAGTTATATACTTGTATACCATCTCTATAAATGTGTTTGTTTTATTTAAGATCATTTATCATTAATATTTTTCTTTAGACCCGTAAAGCACTTCAGAATGTGACAGATTGATTAGCTGTAGGCTCTGGAACAGTCATCTGAAGCGTTATCATACAGTGTTATGCTGGAGTTCATCAATAGTCCTGCATTTACTAACACACATTATATCTGAAGTGTTTGGAAGTAATTCGCGTTTTCCTCCTGTAGAAAAACATCATAAGAGCAATGTTTAGTGGCTCAATGTATTACTACAGTGTTTTTGAAAGTCTAAACACTTTATTGATATAGTGTACAGCCAAGCACATGTGGTCAGAACACAAACGAGTCGCAGGTAATAAAGCATCAAGCGTTTCTCTCAAAGTAAAGTCTGTCTGCCAGGTCTAAGCATAGGGTCTAAGCAAAGTGCCAGCAGGTGTCTGTAGCTCCGCCCACTCTCCGCCTCTTTGCCCTTGTTTGGTATCCCGCCGTGGGTGCGATGACGCGCGAACAAAATGGCGACGGTTGGCCGCGCCTACTTGAGGCTTCTTTTGCGCTCTTCAGAAACCTATGGGTGACGTCACGGATACTCCGTCCATATATTTTACAGTCTATGGTTTGCACCTGTGTTGACCCTTGCCTCCCTCACTTTGAATAAACCCGCACGTGGATCCTAAACCTCAGTTGTCTCTGTCACTCCCCGTGTTACAAACACCAACTGTTCCTTTTGCTTAGTGAATCCTGAAACTTCTGTTCATTTATTTTGCAATTGCCCTCATTCAATGACGTTTTGGTGTGATGTTCTTGATTTTATAAATGTTTATATGAAGGCAGATTTTGGATTTACATATAAGAATGTTATCTTTGGTTTCCATGAATGTGAAAAGGAATATAATACTTATTTCATGCACCTTGTTTTTTTTTGTTGGCCAAATTTCATATTCATAAGAACAAGTTTTGTAAGTGTAAACCTTTTTTCCCTAAATTTAAAATTGAAATTAAAATGTATTTTGAGTGTATTGAGCGATCAACCAACTTAAAAGCAATACGAACAAGGACTTTGATGAAGGACTTGGCACTTATCTTGGACTAAATTACTAAAAACCCCTGGATTGTTGTTGTTGTTTGATTAATGACATTTATTGTTATTGTTTTCAAGCATTCAATTAAATAAATAAATAAATAAATAAATAAATAAATAAATGTGCCGTCTCAGCTTGCATCATCAAGGCTGCATCCAGTCAGATTTTTTGAATGTGGTCAACGGGGGGCGCTGTCACACTCCTAAAGCCAAACCGTGCTAACCATATTCAACCCTGAGCACTCACTGAAATAATCAACGAAAAAAACTAGGGGGTTATTACAAGACATTTTAGCACTTTAAATACTACATTACTACATGATAAAATATAGCATTACTTCATACAATTAAAAAATGCAATCAATTTTAAGTAGTGATCTCAGTAGTGATTATTAAACCACACTGAACTGAGCTCAACTGAACTGAACTTAAACACTACAAACTGAACTACACTGCTCCTATTTACTGTGACCTTTTATGTGAAGCTGCTTTGACACAATCTACATTGTATAAGCGCTATACAAATAAAGGGGAATTGAATTGGATTGAATTAATAGTATTCGTATATGGTTCTTGGCCCTATAAAGGGTTAAGATTGTTTTCCATGAGCACACCACACCCTTTCACATTTGAATCACCTGAGGATTTACAATAATAACCTTGTGACAACCGAAAGTAAAACTAGCACATTAGGAGATTTAATACCTGACGCTGTCTTGCACAAAGAGAGATGATTATACAGGTATGACTTTATATACATCTCTTTTATAAATGTTTTCAGTACTACAAATGAAAAATTGTGTATGTAGACTAAAATGGCAACTAATTAAATCAACAAAATGCATACATGTGTAATTACAAAGTCTAATAATACAAATACATTTTATTGATTACAAAATCTAATCTATACAAATCTACGCGCAATTACAAATGCTTACAATGTTAATTTGTGATTTATTTATTGGTGTCTTTTATGCTGTATGTTGTTTTCTTTTCTGACCTTGTCCATGTTTTTCAACACATCTGAACACACTAGTGGGAAAATACCCAAACGTGCTGGAAATAAAATGGATTTTTGCTCACCAAAAGGTACAGCTCTCTTAACTCTTCATAATATACATGGTACATCTGTAAATAAGCTGTATTTTGTGATAAATTTGTATATATTTGTTTTATTTTTCCCCCATTTATTTATGCTTTTAACTTGCATTATGGTATCTTGATTGTTCTTCCAACAACTTTTAACTTTAAAAAGTTCCAACAAAGTGACATTGTGTTTTATAGTGTATAGTGCTATATTGTCTGGGGTGGTGTGGCAACTGTTCATTAACAGATACAGGTGAAGTCAGAATTATAAGCCCCCCTGAATTATTAGCCCCCCTGTTTATTTCTGTTTAACGAAGAGCAGATTTCTCCAACACATTTCTAATCATAACAGTGTTAATAACTCATCTCTAATAACTGATTTATTTTCTCTTTGTCATGATGACAGTAAATAATATTAGACTAGATATTCTTCAAGACACTTCTATACAGCTTAAAGTGACATTTAAAGGCTTAACTAGGTTAATTAGGGTAACTAGGCAGGTTAGGGTAATTAGGCAAGTTATTGTATAATGATGGTTTGTTCTGTAACTAATTGGGAAAAATATAGCTTAAAGGGGCTAATAATATTGACCTTAAAATGGATCATAAAAAATTAAAAACTGCTTTTATTCTTTAAGACTTTCTCCAGAAGATAAAATATTATCAGACATACTGTGAAAATTTCCCTGCTCTGTTCAACATCATTTGGGAAATAATAAAAAAGAAAACAAAATACAAAGGGGGGTGAATAATTCTGACTTCAACTGTATATTTTACAGTAGGGCTGCATGATATTCAGAAAAATCTGACATTTCGATATTTAGTTTTGCGATATGAATATAATTTCACTAAATGACTTGAATAGCCTGGACAGATGTCATTAATTAAGATCAACTGTGAGGATCAAGTCTTTTTCTATGCAGTGCAAAAATAAATAAAATAGTCCTTTATGGTTTTCTGGGGAGTCTAACAGTATTCAAGTACAGAAATTGAACAATCAAATGTAAAATAACATGGTCATCATGGTATAAATTATTAAAAAATAACAATATTTAAAAATATCTTCAGCTTTTCATTCATTCATTCATTCATTTTTTCGGCTTAGCCCCTTTAATAATTCAGGGTCACCACAGCGGAATGAACCGCCAACTTATCCAGCACAGGTTTTATGCAGCGGGTGCCCTTCGAGCTGCAATCCATCTCTGGGAAACATCCATACACACTCATTCACACTGATAAAAGTGTTGCATGCAAAACTGTTGCACACAATTTATTTGTGTTAAATTTAAACAAACAAATTAAATTGAGTAATGTTCAACTTAATTTGTTTGTTTAAATTCAGCCGAAATAAATTGTTTACAACCACTTAACATTAAAAAAATAGAGTAAATCCAAGGAAACATCTTTGAATGATTTTTTTTCAGTGTCGCTATGGACAATTTAGCCCAATTCACCTGTACTGCATGTCTTTGGACTTGTGGGGGAAACCGGAGCACCCGGAGGAAACCCCCGCAAACGCAGGGAGAACATGCAAACTCCACACAGAAATGCCACGTGACCAGCAACCTTCTTGCTGTGAGGCGACAGCACTACCTACTGCGCCACCGCGTCACCCATCTTCATCTTTTACTCTGTAATAAATATACGTGACTATTGCCAATAGTATCTGGATGATGCAAACAGAGACTGCATCTGTCATAGATGCAAATGTCAGACACAATGCACTCAATGGAGCTAGTGACATCACTGTGAGAGGTATAGGGTTAGGGGTGGGCATTAAAACTCACTGCATGCAGTTCAGATTGTATCTGCACCAGGTCTGCATCCAGACCCCTCTCACTATTCCGGATACACACATTGCGATATCTATGCTCAACTGATATATTGCTCAGCCCAATTTTACAGTCTATTATTGTGCATTCGTTCATTCTTTTTATGCCAACATATCCAGCATATTTTTTTACGCAGTGGATGCCCTTCCGTCTGCAACCCATCCCTGGGAAACACCCATACACACTCATTTACACACACATAGCTTACCCAATTCACCTATACCACATGTGTTTGGACTGTGGGGGAAACTGGAGCACCCGGAGGAAACTCATGCCAACACGGGGAGAACATGCAAACTCCACACAGAAACACCACTAACTGATCCAGCCGGTGCAGGGAAAACCTCACTCCTCTGACCCTGGTGCTCTAGCACTAGAGGTCATGGTCTTTAGCTTCCTTGGTAGACCACACGACTCCCATGCGGAAGGTTGCTGGTTCGATACCAGCTCGGAGCGGGTTGGGTGGTGTAGGAATGGCGAGGTTATATTGGTGCCGTGACCCGGATGGGAGTGATGTTTAGGAGAGTGAGTGTAACGGAGGCCAGCTAGTAAGTGCTGTGAAGGTAAAACCTCACTCCTTTGACCCTAAAGGTGCTCTAGCAACAGATGCGAGAGGCCATGGTCTTTAGCCTCTTTGGTAGAGCACGTGACTCCCATGCGGAAGGTTGCTGGTTGGGTGGCGTAGGACTGGCGGGGTTACATTGGTGCGGTGACCCGGATGGGAGGTTTAGGGGGGTGAGTGTAACAGAGGCCAGCTAGCAAGTGCTGTGCAGGTAAAACCTTACTCCTCTGACCCTAAAGGTGCTCTAGCGAGAGGTCATGGTCTTTAGCGTTCTTGGTAGAGTACCCGTCTCCCATGCGGAAGGTCGCCGGTTCGATAATAGCTCTGAGCAGGTTACATTTTAATTTTTGCTCTTGCTGTTTTTCTGTTTTGCCTTCCAGAGTTAAGAGTGGTTCTTCTTGGGAAGCATCATTCTGGAAAATCATCGGTTATCAATGCTATTTTACGAAGCAGCGAAACAGATGCAAAAATATCCACAGATGTGAAAACAGAGGGGTTTATAGACGGCAGGAGAATCTGTCTGATTGAAACACCTGGATGGTGGAAAACCTTCAATCTGACTGATTTATCAAACATCTCCAAACAGCAGCTGATTCGCAGGATTTCTCTGATCTCACCGGGACCTCACGCGGTTTTAATCGTGATTCGGGCAGATTGCACTTTTACTGAAACTGATGCAGAATTTCTGGAGAAGAACGTAGATCTGCTGGGTGAAAACATCTGGACTCACTCGCTCATCATCTTTACAAGAGGAGATCTGGTTAAACAAGAGGACATTGAGCGGAGAATCCAGGAATCTGCGCTCAGTCGAATTATCAGCAAATGTGAAAATAAATATCAGGTTTTTGATAATTCCAAATCTCATGACCGGAGCCAAGTCAAAGAGCTGATCAGGGAAATAGAGGGGATTGTTGAGAAAAACGGCAAGCACTTTAATATTGACCAGGAAAAAGTAAGAGAAGTCAATGAGCAGTTGGAGGAAATTCAGACCAGAGCCATTTCTAGAAAACGCAAAGTAGAGCAGCAGCGGAGTACGGTTCAAGAGAAAGGTAAGTGGACTGTAAAGTGATGTTAAATGTCCTGTGAATGCTCTGAGGTGTGCACTGTTTAGTTGATGCATCTCAACTGAAACATGAAAAGGGGGTGGGACTTATATTTGCTCCCCTTTTAAAAAAAGCCAATAGTGTTTAGTCATCTCACAGCTCTGCCAATGAGAGTGCCTGAGATCAAGTGCATCAAATGAAAAGCCAATGAGACGAAGGGGGTGGGGCTTGTCTGATACTAGAGAGCATTTGATTGGTCAGAAGATTTGATGAGAAACTGAAGTATGAGCCATTGACAAAAAAAAATCGTTGATCCATTTAGGCAGAAGAGACGATCTACAAGCTTTGGATGTTTATATCAGGTTTAAGTCACAGATGTAGGGTGGGTTATGTACCTGCCAACACTCCCGTTTTTCCCAGGAGTCTCCCGTATTTCAAACCCATCTCCTGTACTGTTCTGTCTCCCGGAAATCCCGGAATTCCACCCCCAACTCCTCAGCTTTTTGGTACAGTCCCCATGTGCACCAAACCCAACTCTCCACTCCAGTGCGCGCGCACCACCGTGCATGCAAGCATTCTGAGTGGTTGCTAGGGTGTTTTTAATGGTTGTTAGGAAGTTCTGAGTGGTTGCTAAGGTGTTTCTAGGCGGTTGCTAGGGTGTTCTAAGTGGTTGCTAGGTGGTTGCTAAGGCCTTGCTAGGGTGTTTTGAATGGTTGTAAAGGTGTTGCTAGGCGGTTGCTAAGGTGTTCTGAGTGGTTGCTAGGCAGTTGCTAAGGTGTTGCTATGTGGTGTTTCATGTGGTTGCTTATATGTTGCTCGGTGGTTGCTAGGGTGTTCTGAGTGGTTGCTAAGGCGTTGCTAAGGTGTTTAGGTTGTTGCTAAGGTGTTGCTATGTGGTTGCTAGGGTGTTCTGAGTGGTTGCTTGGTGGTTGCTAAGGAATTGCTAAGTGGTTGCTAAGATGTTGCAAGGCAGTTGCTAAGGTGTTCTAGGTTGTTGCTAAGGTGTTGATAGGGTGTTCTGGTTGGTTGCTAGGTGTTTGCTAAGGCATTGCTATGTGGTTGCTAGGGTGTTCTGAATGGTTGCTAGGCAAGTGCTAAGGTGTTGCCAGGTGGTTGCTAAGGTGTTCTGAGTCATTGCTAAGGTGTTGCTAGGTGGTTGCTAAGGTGTTGCTAGGTGGTGGCTAAAGTGTTCTAGGTCGTTGCTAAGGTGTTGCTAGATGGTTAATACGGTGTTCTGAGTGGTTGTTTGCCAGTTCCTAAGGTGTTGCTAGGCGGTTGCTAAGGTGTTCTGAGTAGTTGCTAGGCAGTTGCTAACATAAATCAGCATGGTTCTAGTATGAATTAGCATGTTGCTAGTACAAATAGCATGCTTGTTAGTATATTGTTAGTATGGATTGGTGTGTTGTTAGCATGTCCTATGTAAAGTCAATGGCGTTTTTTTAATGGAAGTCTATGGGAAAGTTGCTAGGGCGCTGTAACTGGTTGCTAGAGTGTGGCTGGTAAGTTGAAAGGTAATCAGTGATTGGCAGATTGGTAGTCTGAGTTAAATGAGCCCAACCATCAGTCTGTATGACAGTCTGGCGCAAAGTTATGAGGTTACAAAGTTTGGTCCAATGTTAAGTCAATGGCACTTTTCCGAATTTTCCGGGTCAGTTTTGGGAAAACCGTAAGTCTTATCAGTTGGAAAAGATATAGCAACTTGATTCAGCATAGTTTAGAGGTTTGGAGTTAGTTTGGTGGTGGACCAGAAAGCAAGACTAGAACGCACTGCCAATGATAGAACTCATTAACCGCGTGTTCACATGAAACAAAACACTGAAGTATACAGTTCATGTAAACATAGACTGAGACGAAGACAAAGACAAACACAACATACAAGACATGACAGGACTAGTGTCTGGACTCCCAAACGAAGAATTAACAAGACCGAAGTGGCAGAATCCTGACAGTCCATATCGTCTATATGTGAATTCAGTCAATGTTCTGGAGACAGTAGATTATTGATATTTTTAAAACTAACAGACTGAAACTAGCGTCCAAATAACGTTATTTTAATTCACAATGAGTGCCTCACACAGTTGAGTAGGCTTGACAAATGGTCCGGTATGTTAGTTATGAATAAGTTTAAATTAGGTCTTAAGTCCAGTGTTGTGTTCATATTTATGATTATGTTTGTTTATGTAGCACCGGGGTCCTGCGAGACCAAATTTGTTCTAAATGAAATGACAATAAAACTCAAACTTGACTTGAACTAACTTTTTTTAATGTGGTTTAATTTCAGCATGTGTGCGTCGTCTTGAGGAGATCAGACTTGTTATGCTGGGATGGGTCTTCGCTGGAAAGAGCTCAGCCAGAAACATCATCCTAAACCAGGAGGAGTTTGTAACAGGAGGAAAAACCAGAGCCACTACGAAAGGATTCAGAGACATCGAAGGAAGAAAAGTCAGTGTGTTGGACACTCCAGGCTGGTGGAAGTACTTAGCGTCAGAACTCAACCCTGATTTCATTACATCTGCCATCCTGGATAGCATTGCAGAGTGCGAGAAGTTCCCTCATGCCTTCCTGCTGGTGATTCCAGCCGATACGTCATTTCAGAAAGAGCAAAAGAGAATCGTCGAGGAAAACATGTCCATCCTGGGAGAGGATGTCTGGAGACACACTATAGTTTTATTCACGTGGGGCGACAGATTTAGCGATACATCAATCGAGCAGCACATCGAGAGCGAAGGAGAAGCTCTTCAGTGGCTGATTGAGAAATGCAGGAACAGATATCACATCTTTGACAACATCAACAAAGAGAATCAAGCTCAAGTCTCCGAGCTGCTGCAGAAGATTGATGAAATGGTGGCCGAAAATAGTCTGTTTGTTCTGGACACACAGAAAACTCCAGTGAAAGCCGATGAAAGAGCTGACAGTCAGATCATCCGACTGAAGGACTTCCACTGCTTTTTGGATGCAGGGTTTAAGTTAAAAGCGCAAGAAATAAGAGTGAAGATTGAAAAGTTGTGCATGCATGTGATGGAAGAACGTCTAAATGCTGACGACTGTCAGAGTAAGGAGTTTGGTGTCGCATTTACAGATCAGAATATACCTTATGACTCCCATCAACCTCCTAAAGAGACTAATCCACCTCAACAGGACAACAGTAAGTGGGATTTGTTTTGTTTATAGATCAGGCCTTATATATGAATTAGTTTGCCCGACACTCAATGATGTTAACAAGTTACAAATTCTGAAATGACTGTAATTGAGTAGTTTTTCTCAAGAATTGTACTTTACTAACTAGTTTTAAAAATGTGTACTTTTATTTCATTTTTAGTACATTTTTAGTGTTAAATGGTAAATGTTCCCACATAGCAAAATATCTCTGGGCCAGCTCTGGCCCACACAATCAGCTTTTGCTTGGCCCACATGCCGCAGTGAATTACGGTTCATGACTGGACCATATCTGGCTTCCAGACAAGGGCCAAACACGGACCATATCTGGGCCAAGTCTCAGCTGACTTAGTAACCCATAACTGAGCCTAAAATGGGCCAGATATGTTGGTGTGTCACGACTGCAATGAAATTGATAAACCCATAAATCATTGCACTTTAGGCTTGCTATGAGTGAGCTTTTTTCTCAAAGTGACCTGATTGGTAGAATACTTTTCTTTATTTTAAAATAATAAAAATGTATTTTAAATGTGGGTCAGGACAGGCCAAACTTACACTCTCAGAAATAAAGGTACTCGAGCTGTCACTGGGGTGGTACCTTTTCAAAAGGTACAATGTTGTACCTAAAAGGCCCATATTAATACCTCAAGGGTACTTGTTAGTACCTAAAAAGTCCAAAAGTGTTCCTCTTAAAATTTTTAGGTACTAATATGTACCTTTGAGGTACCAATATGGACCCTTCAGGTGCAAATGTGTACCATTTGAAAAGGTACCAACCCAGTGACAACTCGCGTACCTTTATTTCTGAGAGTGTACATGGCCCACATATCAAGTATTAACATCTGGGCCAAATACTACATTTTACTTTTGGCCCGAGTATTGTTTGCCACCTTAAAGACGGTGCCACCTCTGCCAAACCAGGGCCAAGTTTGGCCCACATGCTGTATGCCAGTGCCGGATAAATGCCTGCTGTGCCAGATTTATGCCAAACCTGGGCCAGAATTCTTTGCTACCTGGGTTATGTTATGTTTTCACACATGCACAAATTGCATGTGAACGCATCAGCTGTTCACAGCGTAATACCAAAGACTATAGAATACACAAGACGTGTCACTCGTATAGTTTTGAATAGGGAAAAATGTTTGGAGCTTCCTCACCTGGGTCCAGTATCCTTGGGTCATTACTATTAGCTGCTGAAGGTGAATCAGAGACTTTTTTTGTGGAGGACGAATTACAAATTTGTCCATTTTTTGGTCAGCCAGGGGATAAAATCAATGAAGGCAAGATGATCGTTCTCTTTATTGTCCACTGCTAAACTTTTTAAAAATATGACGTAACCTCCCATAGAGTTCGCTGAGGCCCCCTTGTGGGCCGGGACCCCCCTGTAGGGAACCACTGTTCTACATGACTGTTTTCAACTATTATCCCCCTTTTCCCCAATTATTATTCAATTCAATTTTTCAATTCAATTCCCCTTTATTTGTATAGCGCTTATACAATGTAGATTGTGTCAAAGCAGCTTCACATAAAGGGTCACAGTAAATAGGAACAGTGTAGTTCAGTTTGTAGTGTTTAAGTTCAGTTCAGTTCAGCTCAGTTCAGTGTGGTTTAATAATCACTACTGAGAGTCCAAATATTGAAGAGCAAATCCAACGATGCGCAGCTCCACAGATCCCGAACCATGCAAGCCAGTGGCGACAGCGGAGAGGGAAAAAAAACTTCACTAATGGCAGAAGTGAAGAAAAAAAACCTTGAGAGAAACCAGGCTCAGTTGGGCACGACCATTTTAATTTCTCCGCTGGCCAAACGTCTTGTGCAGAGCTGCAGTCTCAGTGGCGGAGGCTGGAAGCTGGCCTCAGCGAAGACTCGTCTGTCTCTGGAGCGTCACAGGAAACAGTCTCATGTTCTCCACTCTTCCATGACCACCACAGTAGCTGCTCAGGATACGGCCTGGTCCAGGATATGGAAACCTTGGGATCATCTCGTCGTTGGTCTTGGACCGAATCAGTGACTCTGCATAGTCTGAGGGCCTCGGGAAGAGTATCCCCAGGTGGAAATGGATTATTATTCCAAAAATTAGGTTCCAGGATCAACATAGATGTTAATCCAGGATCGCATTGTACTTGGCAAAATCATAACGTGCTAGGGGGCATGATTGAGAATAGAACACAGCCAGAACTCAGTTTATAACCACAGATGTAAAGGTGCAGCTCCAAACACACAATATTGCGATGCTTTTTGTGAATGTTCTTAAGAACGATGGATGAGGAAAACACAAAATGGCTGACCTATGTTTGTAATGATGGATCTTGCAATTTTTTTTTTAAATCTAATGATGGTTTTGTGAGGCGGCACGGTGGCTCAGGGGTTAGCACTGTGACCTCACAGCAAGAAGATCACTGGTTCGAGTCCCGGCAGGGTCAGTTAGCATTTCTGTGTGGACTTTGCATGTTCTCCCCGTGTTGGTGTGTGTTTCCTCCAGGTGCTCCGGTTTCCCCCACAGTCCAAACACATGCGCTATGGGGAATTGATTAATTAAATTAATTCGTAGTGTGTGTGTGTGTGTGTGAATGAGAGTGTATGGCTGTTTCCCAGTACTGGGTTGCAGCTGAAAGGGCATCTGCTGGGTAAAACAGATGCCGGAATAGTTGGTGGTTCATTCCACTGTGGCGATCCCTGATAATAAAGGGACTAAGCTAAAAGAAAATGAATAAATTAATGAATGGTTTTGGAAAACACACCCCATATTAGACCCAATATTTTAGTTAACGTATATCCAGAGAATATGCGGATTTGTCTGAAGTGGGTTCAGATTTTGTGATATTTGTGAATGATTGAAAATGTCTTAGTCTTTGTGAATTACTATGCTACAAACATTAAATGGTAAAAAAAATCTGGAATCTTTCTGGAAAAAAAGGCAGCTGTTGCCAGAACTTTACCATTATAGACCATAAAATCATATTCTGCTGTAAACTACTGTACTTTATTCATAATAGTGTTATGCACCAGAGTTTTGAAGTAATAACACTAAACATTATACCTTTGTGAGACAGATAAAAACACAACCATAAACATACGATGATGAGAAAGTCATATGATGATACAAAGCTCTACTTTTCTCACAATCAGCGAAACTCACTAGTAACCTAAACACACTCAACACACTCAGTGTCATTCACCCAAGTACTAAACACCATCACGGTAACACACATAACATTAAAGTAATACAACAGACATTATTTATCATTAATATTAGATGTAACATAATGTACATCACTAATGAGAAACAACTAAAAAGAACCACAGTAAAGTCAACAAAAAGCATTAAAAGTGAAGTGTCGTGGAGGGAATTCTGGGATATTTAATTTACGGTTATTCGCTGTACATAAAGAAACTTACTCTTAACCTGGTTGTGAAGTGTTGACAGTTTCTTATCATTGAGATTATGGCCATTTTTAGAGTTGACTGCTTATGTTTCAGTTCCTGAGGCGATTAAAGCACTTCTGGAGAGAGAGTTCAGCAGATGGGAAAGCATAATCATAGATGGTGTTCGGGAAAGTTTGCAGGACATCAAATCATCATTTGGTGAATATGTACAACTTTACACATAATACATGAACCGTTTGTGATCTACAGAGGAAAGCCATGCTTAATATACTTTAAACTTTTATTATGGACACTCATGCTGCAACAAAAGAACATACAAATACTGAAAAGACAAAAGATAAAATACCTGTTTTCACAAATAATTCGCATATATACATCTATACTGCCAGTGGACAACACACTGCAAAAACTCGTTCCTTACTTAGAGTTTTTCTCTTGTTTCTCATCCAAATATCTACAAATTCTTAACATCAAGAAGCATTTTCTAGACAAGCAAAACATAAGGTCTTGTCCTCAGAAATAATATGCCCAAATTAGGTGTGTTTATCCTTAAAACAAGCTAAATAATCTGCCAATGGGTTAAAAGGAAAAACAAGATTATTTTCTCAACCCATTGTCAGATTATTTTGCTTGTTTTATTATTTGTCTCATTATTTCTGAAAACAAGACAACATGTTTTGGTTGTCTAGAAAATGTGTTAAATTTGTGAAACAGTGATTGTCAGAATATAGCATAATGAAAGGTACTTTTAAATGCACCATTGGGTTGTTAATAATGTAATTTGTTGTCGTTTTCAGAGCTGTCCCAGGCTGAGAAGAGGATGAGGTCAATGGATGCTGTTAAGATGTGGCTAGAAAACTGTAACCATTATATTGAACATACTATTGATAAAATAGATCCAGAATTAGGGAGAAAAAAGAAGATACAGTGACGGCATCAGAAATATGAATACTGAAAAGCAAGGAACCATGCATGAGTAACCCCTCCAGTCCTATACACCACCCAACCCACTCTGAGCTGGGATCAAACCAGCGACTCTTTGCATGGGAGTCGGTTGCTCTACCAAGGAGCCTAAACACCATGGCCTCTAGCGTGTGTCACTAGAGCACCTTTTTAGAGGTCAGAAGAGTGAGGTTTACCTGCACAGCACTTCACTAGCTGGCTTACGATACACTCACCCCTCTAAACCTCACTCCTTTCCGGGTCACGGCACCAATGTAACCCCGCCAGTCCTACACCACCCAACCCGCTCCGAGCTGGGATCAACCCAGCAACCTTCCGCATGGGAGTCGGTTGCGCTAACAAGGAGGCTAAAGACCATGGCCTCTAGCATCTGTCACTAGAGCACCTTTAGAGGTCAGAGGAGTGAGGTTTTACCTGCCCAGCACTTCACTAGCTGGCCTCTGTTACACATGCAATAATTTTGATCTCAACCTCAACATATATATGCAGTTGAAGTCAGAATTATTAGCCCCCCTTTGAATTTTTTACAAATATATCCCAAATGATGTTTAACAGAGCAAGGAAATGTTCACAGTATGTCTGATAATATTTTTTTCTTCTGGAGAAAGTCTTATTTGTTTTATTTCGGCTAGAATAAAAGCAGGTTTAAATTTTTTAAACACCATTTTAAGGTCAATATTATTGGCTCCTTTAGGCTATATTTGTTTAGCATAGTCTACAGAACAAACCATCATTATACAATAACTTGCCTAATTACTCTAACCTGCCTAGTTACCCTAATTAACCTAGTTAAGCCTTTAAATGTCACTTTAAGCTGTATAGAAGTGTCTTGAAGAATATCTAGTCTTATATTATTTACTGTCATCATGACAAAGAGAAAATAAATCAGTTATTAGAGATGAGTTATTAAAACTATTATGATTAGAGATGTGTTGGAGAAATCTGCTCTCTGTTATACAGAAATTGAGGGAAAAAATAAACAGGAGGGCATACACTGTACATACACGCGTTTTGGCTAAAAGTAGACTAATAATTTTACATAGTAGAATGCAAATAGCATTTGCACATTTTTTTTAAAACACCCTATGTTTAATAAAAAAATCCCTTTAAATAATATTAATGTTCTTATGCAATACTAATTGTGATATTAATAAAGTCTTATTATTGAAGACTAAGGGCTCTATTTTGACGATCCATGTGCAAAGTACAAAGCGCAGGGCGCAAACGCATTAAGGGCATGTCAGAATTCACTTCTGCTAATTTAAGGATGGAAAAATCCACTTTGCGCCGTGGCGCATGGTCTAACAAGGTTGAGCTTATTCTCTTAATGAGTTATAAGTGTGTTTTAAGAATAAACCAATCAGAGTCTCATCTCCCATGCCCTTTAAGAGTCAGTTGCATCGCGCCATGGTGCATTTG
The DNA here is from genome assembly GCF_903798145.1 of Danio aesculapii. Taxonomy (NCBI): domain Eukaryota; kingdom Metazoa; phylum Chordata; class Actinopteri; order Cypriniformes; family Danionidae; genus Danio; species Danio aesculapii. The sequence goes on along the minus strand of NC_079445.1, from coordinate 45,480,030 downwards.
CTATTTACATGACAGAATTTGTAAGTGTAAAAACTGAACGCTTTACTAGCAAGAAAACAGTTAAACAGAGCATCTGCAGCACGAGAATGAGAGATGAGCCTCCTCATTGTTTACTTTCGCTTTCACTCTCATGGATAGGGAAAGGTGTTGTACGCACAGACATCCATTAGCCTATACATAATTAATTTAGTTTGTTAAACGCAAAGATTTGTTTCAAAACTATTTCTAAATTCAGTTCTAATTTCCAGCAAAGGAATTAATGAATAGTAATAATGAAGTGTGGTCAAAACACTGAGTTATATCCAAACACACATGCTGTGCCCCATATGGTCTAAAATCTGACAGGTGGACAAATCTAAGCTTGTTTTTAATAAAACAAATATAAATATGCATATAATGAATAATGCTGCTAATAATATTAACATAATACAAAAGAAAATTGTTCTGAATAAACTGAAAAAGCCCCCCGAGATGAAGAAGGCATGAAAGTTTGGTTTTTATATTTATGTAGGCTAGAAAATAATGTTTTGTAACATTTTAATCGTTTATATTTATATGCTATATATATATATCCCTATTATATCCTATATATATCCTTAATATTTTAATTATTTTTCATTTGTAAAGATATTTGTGTATTCCTGTACATCCTGTGTGTATTAAGCAGTGTGTAAGTGAGGCGCACAACTAACACGCTCTGCGCTGGACAATAGATCGGCTTTGTTCTGGTCAATAGAACAGACTATTATTGTTTCTCAAAACAGCAATGCACCAGCAATGCGCCTCAACACACCTCCTTTTTTAAGAATGCTTATGGGCGCACATATGAGCGCAAATGCGTTTGCAATTTAAACAGCATGGCGCAAAACATCAAAACGACTCTTGCGCCAAGCTGAAAACTAGCAAACAACTATTGCGCCGGGTGTATGATACGGCCCCATGTGTTATACACTCAAATCTGTAAATGACTAACTATTTTTCAGATTTCCTAATATATTATTGTTTATTATATTCAGTTCTGTTATGAATACTTCAACAACACAATAATTTTGTAAAAAAAAAACAAGAAATTAAAGGCTTGTTTCAGTTTGAGCTGTAAATTCTTTGATTAAAATGAATAAAAAAATATTTCAGCTGCTATGATTGTAATGGCCAATAATACTGTGCTTTCACATAAACAGATATTCTGGTTTGTGCAGTATAAAAACACTCAAGGACATTGTTGAAGCTGCTGGATTTGGACTGTTTTCTGGAAATATTTACAGCAGAAACAAAGCAAGGAAAAATATCCAACTTTTAAATGAGTCATTTTGAAGCAAATCATTCATTTCTTGTCTTCATTCATTATTATTCATCAAAATTAATGACAGGGATAGTTTCATATAAGTCACATGCATTTATCTTTTGTGTTAAATGTAGAAAATGCAGACTTATCTCAGATTTAACAAACCACTGCAGGAGAATCACAATTAGGTATTTAAGCTGTCTGTAAAGACGGAAACACTGTTTTGTTGTTCACAAGAGTTCAAATCTCCCACTATCAGGTTCATAATCAATAAGGAGCAGCACATTGAATGGATTGTTGCATGAAACCAGCTGAACAAAAACAAACAAAACAAAACAAACTGGTTTAGGTCAGGTTTGGCAGGCTTATAATGGTCCGTATGTTCTCTGTCAACAGGGTTTGGTACAGAGTTTCACTTATAAAGCTGCTGGATAATGACAAAAATCATAGTGTCACAATTATTTTGATCAATGTTTTAATCATGATTATTTAACACGATCATGATAGGCTATATAACCAAAACATGTACAGTTAAAGTTGAATTATTAGCCGTCTTGTAAATATTTTTTCCCAATTTCTGTTTAACAGAGAGCAGATTTTTCTCAGCACATCTCTAATCATAATAGTTTTAATAACTCATCTCTAATAACTGATTTATTTTCTCTTTGCCATGATGACAGTAAATAATATTAGACTAGATATTCTTCAAGACTCTTCTATACAGCTTAATGTGACATTTAAAGGCTTCACTAGGGTAATTAGGGTAAAGTTAGGGTAATTAGGCAAGTCATTGTATAACAGCGGTCAATTTAAAACTAATATTGTTGAAGGGGGTTAATAATATTGACCTTAAAATGGGTTTAAAAGAATTAATAACTGCTTTTATTTTAGCCAAAATAAAACAAATAAGACTGTCCAGAAGAAAAAAGTTTGAGTAGAAAGCAGGCCTAGCAAACGTCCATGTAGAACTTTCTTTGTTTCTTATAAAAGCTGCGTAAGTCAGGAGCAGTGTGATGTTGAACTTTTGTTGTTTTATTCAGTGTTTCCCAACCCTGTTCCTGAAGGCACACCATCGGTACACATTTTCAACCTTTCCCTGATCAAACACACCTGAATCAACTCATCAGAACAGTAGAAGAGACTCCAAAACCTGAAATGAATGGGTCAGATAAGGGAGACGTCCAAAATATGTACTGTTGGTGTGCCTCCAGGAACAGGGTTGGGAAACACTGCTTTTATTAATAGCAGCAGGAAAAAAGGCTGCTGTCACTTTAAGAGCTGCACGGATCCAATTTACCATCACTCATGTATTTGCATTTTCAGCAGTTTGTGTTCATATATTGCACGACTGTAGACGGTTTACTTGAATAATCTTGAGAGACTCATGTCACTTTGTTCACAGCTGATTGGTTCAGTTTTGTTTTGTGACCTCTAACCCAGTGTAAAACCAGATCTGCAAGTTTAGCTGTGAGACATGATAACTCTGAAACCAAGATAACTTTGATTTACACTTCAGTGCTGGTGAATGACTTTTAGTTTTAATTCAGCAGAGGTCAACAAACAAGTGTGCAGTGAATTCATGCATTTCTACTAACACTGAAAATAAAAATCCGTCAGATTTACTGTAAATAAACAGCAGCTGTGGTTGCCAGAAGTTTACAGTTAAAATAATTAGAAATTTAAAAACTGCATATTGTGTTAATTGTGCATTAATTTGATTGATGATCTGAAACATTAAATTGTAAGAAACATGCAAAACAAAAAAGAAATCAATACTTAATTTAGTTAAAATACTTTCTCTGTCCACTTTTGATGTTAAAAATTCAGCTCTACAGTTTAACAAAGTGACTTTTATTGACATTTTAGTAGTTTGAGATAATATAATGTATAAGAAATAATATGTAGAGAAATAAATCTTTGAAATAACAGAGAATGTGCTGCAGTTTATTACTAGGTTTCTGTAGAGTAATATACAACACCAACTGTCACGGTCACCAGCGATCATAACTCCCTAGATCGCTGGTTTGCACATAAGGACTACAAATCCGCCATTCATGGACTACATATTCATACATGCACTCCGTTCACACACACACATGCTTCCTCATTTCCACTGATTAGACTCCCACAGCTGTTGCAGTTTCTAGACTGATTACAGACACTATTTATACAGCTCACACTCTCACTTCCATTGCCGAGTCTTGTTTATCTGTAAAGTGACATTTTCCTCAGTCTTGTTCCTCCGTGTTTTTGATCTTTGCCTGGTTTCCCTTTCCCATTGTCTACCGACCTCTCGCCTGTGTTTGACTACGATTCTGGACTGCCTTTATACATCTGTTTGCACCTGTGTTGACCCTTGCTTCCCTGACTTTGATTAAACCTGCACTTGGATCCGAACTTCAGTTGTTTCTGTCACTCCCAGTGTTACACCAACACAGACAATATAGCACTGCAGACTATTACACATGATCAGAAACGTCACTATTTTGGAACTTTTCAAGATTAAAAGTTGCAGGAAGAAAGAGCAAGCTCCCATAATGCAATTCAAAAGCAGAAATAAATGGGGAGAAATAAAAACAAGAATCACAAAATAAGCAAAACTGCTAATTTACAAATATTTTTAATGTGTATAATGTACATAACTAATGAGGAAAAGAGCTAATAGTTCACCCAAACATGAAAATTCTGCCGTCATTCACTTATCCTCCATTTATTCTGAAGAATCTAACTAAGGATCTGAGAATCCTTGTAGCAAACGTATGGGTGTTGTTTCAAGAAAGCAACCATTTATATGTATTGTGTTTTATTTTTCATGTGTTTTTATTCATTTATTCTGCATTTAATGATTTTATTTAATCATATGATTATTGGTCATTTTTATAATTTTCATTATATAATTTTATTGATCATTAGTTAATGATTTGATTATAATTGATTATTATTCGTCATTTTATTATGTTTTTATATTTTATTATTACTATTTTCCTATAATTATTGCTTCATTATAATTTCCATTTTTCCATATTGTTATAATCTTATGACTGAGGATTCAAGCATGTGTTTTCATGAGTAAGAGATGAGAGAATGTCGCCATTTCAATGTCTGTACCTGTTGTGAAGCAGTAATTTTCCATTGCTGTTGCTTGTGGTATGATAACACTTGTTGGATTCAGCCTGAATCATCATCCTGAACATTGAATCATTCGCAGCTAATATTATTCAATAAACTTTGCTCTTTCTTTATCATCATTACTTCGTCTCTTGCTTCTGCTCCTCTCTGATTTTCTTAGTCAGCTCCTATATTGACAGTACAGATTAACAGGTTTGGGTTTTGGAAACTCTGCTGACTTGCTGTCCATATACCTGGAGAAACTGACATTTTCTGACAAGATCTGGCATCCGGGGCTGGATCGTATTTATCTGGTGTGGAGATGGTGGTCTAATAGTTCCGAACTTGTGTGTTTGTTTGTTTTTCTGTTCAACAAAAGGGAAGATAATTTGCAGAATGTTGGAGAAAAAACAACCATTGGCTTCCATTGTTTTTTACTTTTTTTTTTTTGCTATTTTGATTATAATGATTTATAATGCATATAAAGCTTTTTGGGCGTCACGGTGGCGCAGTGGGTAGCGCTATCACCTCACAGTAAGAAGATCACTGGTTCGAGTCTGGGCTGGGTCAGTTGGCATTTCTGTGTGGAGTTTGCATGTTCTCCCTGTGCTGGCGTGGGTTTCCTCCGGGTGCTCCGGTTTCCCCCACAGTCCAAACACATGCGCTATAGGGGAATTGTTGAACTTAATTGACTGAAGTGTATGAGTGTCTGTGTTATGCATGTATGGGTGTTTCTCAGTACTGGGTTGCAGCTGGAAGGGCATCCGCTGTGCAAAACATATACTGGAACAGTTGGTAGTTCATTCCGCTGTGTCAACCCCTGATAAATAAAGTGACTAAGCCAAAGGAAAATTAATGAATGAATGATGCCTTTTTTGAGCATTCTTCAAAATATCTGCAAAAGCCAGACAAAAAATGGTTCAGGTCAAAAAAAAATCACAGCTGAAAGTAAGAAAACAAACCACAGAACATTGTATATCAGGACACAATAAAGTGATGCCCTCTAGTGGCTGAAAACAGATATCACAACATGCTTTTATTGTTAACTTTCATCATTAATTTATTTTCCCTCGGCTTAGTCTCTATTTCAGAGGTCACCACAGCGGAATGAACCGCCAACTATTCCAGAATATGTTTTACGCAGCAGCTGCCCTTACAGCTGCAACCCAGTACTGGGAAGCACCCATACACACTCATTCACACAGATACACTACGGCCAGTTTAGTTCATCAATACCCCTATAGCAGGGATGTCCAAACTCGGTCCTGGAGGGCTGGTGCAGATTTTAGCTCCAACTTGCCTCAACACACCTGCAAGGATGTTTCTAGAAAGCCTAATAAGAGCTTGATTAGATACCCCAGGTGTGTCTGATTGGGGTTGGAACTAAATTTTGCAGGACACCGGCCCTCCAGGACCAATTTTGGACACCCCGGCCTTATAGCGCATTTGTTTGGACTGTGGGGGAAAACCAGAGCACCCAGAGGAAACCCACGGCAACACGGGAGAACATGCAAACTCCACACAGAAACGCCAACTGACCCAGCCGGGACTCGAACCAGCGACCATCTTGCTGTGAGGGCACCGTGCCACCCGGGTTTATCTATATCTTTATAAACTATGAGGTGTTTGTCTGTGAGTTCATGAGGACAATGTCATGGGTGTACGCCACACAGAAACATCAACTGACCCAGCCGGGATTCAAACCATGCAGCGACCTTCTGTAGCCATGAGGTGACAGTGCTAACCACTGAGCTACCGTGACACCCCTAAACTTTATCATTCATTCATTAATTTGAGCTTTGTCCCTTTATTAATCTGGGGTCGACACAGCGGAACGAACCGCCAACTTATCCAGTATGTTTTACACAGCGGATGCCCTTCCAGCTGCAACCCAGTATTAGGAAACACCCATACACTCTCATTCAGGCAATCGTGCAACCCACCGTGCCACCGTGACGCCCTAAACTTCATTATATGTCTGCTAAAATGGAGAAAGGTACAGGACAGAGGATAAAATGCAAAGATTTTAACATTGTTTAAAGTCAGAATCTTGTTGAATGTCAGGCTCTGTATTCTTGGTCTGTATCTGATTGAACAAACAAACAAACAAACAAACAAACAAACAAACAATATCTATTGTATTATGCTGGAAGCACATACAGTATATGCTCCATCCTTGAAGCTGTGGAAAAAAGAGGTATTGAGTTTTGTTGTACTCATTCCTTCATTCATTTTCCTTTGGCTTAGTTCCTCATCAAGGGTCGCCACAGCAGAATGAACCGCCAACTTATTCAGCATATGTTTTACCCAGCGGATGCCCTTCCAGCTGCAACCCATCACTGGGAAACACCCATACACTAGTGTATGTGTGTGAATGAGTGTGTATATGGGCAATTTAGTTGATCAATTCCTCTATAGCGCATGTGTTTGGACTGTGGGGGAAACCGAAGCACCCGGAGGAAACCCACGCCAACACGGGGAGAACATGCAAACTCCACACAGAAACACCAACTGACCCAACCGAGGCTCAAACCAGCGACCTTCTTGCTGTGAGGCGACCGTGCTACTCATTGTGTCACCCATTTTGTCATACTGGAGAAGCTGATTCATATCATCAATGGCAAACACTTCGACTGGGAACCATATATGAACATTAATTAATATAGGAATGCTGACTGTACCTATATATACAGTTGAAGACTAAATTATCAGCCCTCATGTAAGGTTTTAATTCTTTTACAAATATTTCCCAAGTGCTGTGTAATGGAGAGAATATTTGCAACACATTTCTAAACCTAAACATGATAGTTTTAATAACTCATTTAATAACTAACCATGATGACAGCACATAATATTTGCCTATACACTTTGCAAGATATTCAGCTTACTAAGTCATAGACAACAGTGGTTTGTTCTGGAGCCAATGAAGGAAAATCTTAAGTCTTAAATCTTAAGTGGCATAATAATATTATAATTTCATGTCAATGTTTAATAATAAATAATGCTAAGTAAATGTATGTTATTTTAGCGGTCTTTTTTATTAACCAACTGTCCCCGCACAAAATGTCCATTCCTAATGCATTGTAAATAAACTTTTGTAGAGTCTTAAATATTTATATTTATATTTATTTATAATAGTGTAACTATTTTGAAATCTATTATAAGAGATAGATGCATGTTGTATGTGGAAACCCCCAGAAAATCTCACACTACAACTTCTACTTTTGTTTTAAAAGGGAATGAAAAAGCCCCATCATAATTTAGAAATTCTGCTATTAGGTAAGCATATTATACTGTTAATGGACGGACTATTAATTTAATAATTGACGCTGACTGTAAAAAGCACGCTGCTTTTTGACTTTTATTTTACAATGAGCACGCTACTCTGTGACTTTTATTTTGAAAAGCCTGAGAGGTGAAGCCGAGAGTTGTCCGTCAGTCAGTCCGTCGGTGTGTTTGTCATGACAGGATTGGATTTAACATCATTCTGATCTGGTAAGAGTTATGATTTATGTTTTTTAATCATCATTATTTTCTCATATCTATATAAATGGCGCAAGCGGATGTTTTTAATCAGATATTGATTGTATATCTAGTGTCTCGTGCGCTAAAGCTAAAGCTCATGTCACCTTTGCAAATATTCGACACTTCAACCACTGTCAGATGAGTTTATATTCAGTTTATCAATCATTTATTAAGCCATTGACACGAAATTAATCAGTTCTTAATTCCCACCATCAGTTAAATACAGTTTCAAGTTAACCAGATCAAGTTTATAAAATATAAATTTATTAAAATGCTTATTTTTATTCTTTACGTTCTAGTAGAGTATTTTAAAAGGTCGTATACATATTTAATAGTATTTTATTTGACTCTAATTCATATATTTTTGGCTGTTAGTCATTGTTAAGTGTAATAATATTTGAATAATCATAATGAGGAGAGTTACTTTCACTTTTGTATTCCTGTAACGTTATAAGAGAGATTTCTTTGCAGCTTGTACTGTGTGGCGTTATGGAAATAATAATCATAACGTCAACAATTTGTCTGTTATGTTTGTCATAGTCGTATATAATGTTATTTACGTTCTACATTAAATAATACCCTGACACTACAATTGTATGTCATGAAAACATGGTAATACTTTGCTTGTTTGTTTGCTTTTTACATGTATTCATAAAAAAAAGATGAATTGTTTGTTTTTATTTCCAGTTTTCAGCTCTAATGTGAAGGCCTTGAAGGTAAGAGTAAGTAAATACAATCTATAAATATGATACTGATGTTGTAAAGTTTTATTTTGAATCATTAATTTACAAGTTTTTATTAGTATTTATATATAATGCTATTTATGTTATTTTTATATAGCTTATTTTTAAGTAAATTGTATAATAATTTAATTTATTTGATGTCTATAACTTTTTACGGAACATAAAGAAGATGAAAATAAGAATTATTGCTTTTGAAACTAACAGAAATAAAATGTTTTTGTATATTTTACTTACATTTTTAGGCCATAACATCTTTCTTAATGATATGTAGTTAACATAATTACAGTTGTTATTGTTGGTCAAATGTTCTTCATCCAGGTGTGGAAATGGAGCCGTCAGATCCTTCTCCGTTAAAGCGCTTCGTTCTGGCCAAGAAGAAGATCAGCGAAGTTTTCGAGCAGCTCTTAGTTTACGTTCAGGAGGGCTGTGAGTTTGTAAAAGGTGAATACTAACCAAAAGCTTGTTTAACAATACATAAGCTTAATGCTTAAATAAAAGGTAACCGATAGTTATTACTAGGGCTGCAGACAAATATGGTATAGCAATATTTTGTTTTGCTGTGATGTATATTGCCATATGAATATAATTTCACCAGATGATTTATAGGTCTATTTGAAAAGATTTCAATAATTTAGATCAACTGGGGTGATCAAGTCACATATGCACAAAATATAATAACATAAAATCATATGTAAATAGGAAAGTACAAAAATAAAAGTGATATAAACAGTGCTTTATGGTTTTTCTGGGGAGTCTAACAGTATTCAAATACAAAAATGTAATATGTTTTACGCAGCGGATGCCCTTACAGCTGCAACCCAGTACTGGGAAGTACCCATACACACTCATTCACACAGATACACTACGGCCAGTTTAGTTCATCAATACCCCTATAGCTGGGATGTCCAAACTCGGTCCTGGAGGGCTGGTGTCCTGCAGATTTTAGCTCCAACTTGCCTCAACACACCTGCAAGGATGTTTCTAGAAAGCCTAATAAGAGCTTGATTAGATACCCCAGGTGTGTCTGATTGGGGTTGGAACTAAATTTTGCAGGACACCGGCCCTCCAGGACCGAGTTTGGGCACCCCTGCCCTATAGCGCATGTGTTTGGACTGTGGGGGAAACCGGAGCACCCGGAGGAAACCCACGGCAACACGGGAGAACATGCAAACTCCACACAGAAACGCCAACTGACCCAGCCGGGACTCGAACCAGCGACCTTCTTGCTGTGAGGGCACCGTGCCACCCGGGTTTATCTAAATCTTTATAAACTATGAGGTGTTTGTCTGTGAGTTCATGAGGACGATGTCATGGGTGCTCGCCACACAGAAACGTCAACTGACCCAGCCTGTATTCGAACCAAACAGCGACCTTCTGTAGCTGTGAGGTGACAGTGCTAACCCTTGAGCCACCGTGACACCCCTAAACTTCATCAATCATTCATTTTTTTTGAGTTTGGTCCCTTTTTTAATCTGAGGTCGACACAGCGGAATGAACCGCCAACTTATGCAGCATATGTTCAGTCGATCAAAAATGTAACAATCAGATGTAAAATAACATGGCCATCATTGTATAAATAATTGTATACAATAATATCTGTGCATCTGCAATAGTCACATTGCTAGACTATTTTAATATTTAATAAATATTGTAATCCTGCGACGTGACGATTGCAGATACACATTGCGATATCGATGCTTAAACAATATATTGTTCAGCCCTAATTATTACAGCTCAGGTCAGTGTTTTGTGTCTAATTGTTTAGTTTTATGGAAAGTAACGGTGTAATAATCAGCATAAAGTACATCCAGCCGGTGGTTATCGCAGAATAAACTCTTCAGTCTTATATAAACGCTGCTGTTAAACCTGTAAGGCTTTATTCTGCAAGAACAACCGTCTGGATGGACATTATCCCTTACATGTGTTTTGTTAATTCGACAGAAACCTGTGATAATGAGTCGTTGGAGAATATCGCCAACAAAGACCAGTTGGATGAGATCGACGCGTACACCAGCAAACTGTCCATCATTCAGGAGGTGTTGGCTCGCAGGCACATGAAGGTGGCTTTCTTCGGCAGGTGAGATTTTGTGTTGCTTGTGTTTTTATGGCTCTTTTCTGTCCCCTCTTTTAGCCTGACGATCCGCAGGTTTTGCCGTCTCGATCTTCCCTCCAGATCCATGCACTTGCCTGTTAGCGTCTCAACTTCTGAGCCTAGGTGTTTTACCTCTGACTGGAGTTTGGAAATAATGTCTGAAGCATGCGTAGCTGATCTCTCCAGATCGGCAATAGTAGAACTATGCTGCGCGGACACACCTTGTAAGGCTTGAATAGCTGCTTGGGTCTCCGATTTAAGAGCGGATAATTCCCCTCGGATGGTAGAGACCATTTCTTCGATTCGGACGTCAATCGTTTGACAGATCTTTGTGGCCTGAAGTTCAGAGCGCAAGGAATTAATGGCCTTCAGGATGGTTGCATCTGGCGATCCCCGGGCTACTTAGAATCAGGATAGGATTGATTATGAAAACATAATCCTTCAAAATGTCGATTTATTTGAGATTTTGCAGGAGCTGTCGGAGAGTGCGACCTATCGAAGCATTGCACGCTAGCGCGCGCCCCCTTTATGGCTCTTTTCCAATGAATTTGGAGTTAAATGTGATTCATATGTTGTAATTTCATGTGCAGCATTTACTGCAGCCGTAATTCATTGAGATGTGACGTCATTATCGCAGAACGGTTATCTCAATATCATTATCAACCAATTAAATTGAATTGATTGTTTGTATAGCCTATGAGTGTATAACAATGAGTGTTTTTTATGCTCTTATAATGGTGCATGGGTCATTTTTTTAGACAAGTATGTTTATTGGAAATATACATAATATTATATAGAATGAGCACCCCCCCCCCACATCCATATTAGGGGTGGGCGATATGACCTAAAATTAATATCACGGTATTTTTCCTCTTTTGAACGGTGACGGTATAATATCATGGTATTACTTTCAATAGCAAAATAATCTACATCTCAAGGAAGAACGGACAAAAGAAAGTCTCACTTCTATCACTCTTTAAAAGTTTTGGTTTGGGTCATTGTAAATGCTCAGTCTCGTTATGAGCTGATCTTCATTTCTCTGTGTTGGTGGAATAAAGCAGGCGAGTCAGCCGCACCAATTTATGAGCAGACAGAGCAGGATTCTCATGATGACCACCAGCGCAATTCCGCTCTTTGTTATGAGCCGTAGTTTCAGTGTAAACTTAGTAAAGGTGAGTTTCTTTGGCGATGATGTGTACAGTGTTAGATTTTATATTTAGCGGACATTTGCGCTGAACACGCGGTGAATGCAACGCATCGAGATTCGGGCACCTTCTCCGAAAACACTCATTATTTACCTCATGTCATGATCGCTGTCATCTGCGCCATTATTATTATTATAACTTTAGGTGAGGTTTGCAAACCTGTGCACTTTTCACTCTTTAGCCGTTTGTATTTCCTGCAGTAACAAAAGCTCCCTGTTATCTGACAGCGGGAAGCGTGAGTGACTGACAGCTAATATGAACCAATACAGCAGCAGGGTAGAGCGATTCAGCAAGTTTTTAGAGAAAATCAAATCAGATTGCACTACAACCATTATATTCAGACACACAAATGCTCCCAAATATATTATGAGGGCGCAGATTACATTTCGGGCGCTCATGCGACCAAAATGGTTGCAATTTCGAGCCCTGTAGTATAAGGACATGTATTCAGACCACAACTGAACGTTTGAAGAAAATTGAATGCCTTATTATTTAGAATGAGCTATTATTGATGTAAATGCAGCCGTTCAAGGCGCATAATTGATTTATTACGGTATTGACGGTATTAGAAAATCCATGTCGTGGCGCAATGTCACACCGGTGATGACTATGACACCGGTGTACGCCCACCCCTAATCCATATATGGTAAAATTGTCACAATTCTTGTCAAAACTTATATTGCTATTACATAAAGATACAATCAAAATGGTTGATGGTGATAAATAAAAATAATAATGCAATTTTTAATATCAGCAACAATTATATTAAAAAAATGATAAAACGTTGAATTTAAACAATAACATAAAATAAGACAAAGTAATAATTACAAAAAACGAGCAAATCTAACAATTATTATATGAAATAATCAATTATTAAGTCTAACAGAGGTAATGTGTCAAGAAAAGGCACCCTAAATACAATCAAACTTTGTAGGCTTTTGTCTGACAGAATATAATAGGGTGCCCGCCCGGGTCATTTATAACCTGTAAATCAACATGAGGGTTGTTAAATGTTGTAATAATCCTCTGTTCGCTGTTTTTTAGAACAAGCAATGGCAAGAGCACCGTCATCAACGCTATGCTGCGTGACCGTGTGCTGCCCAGCGGCATCGGACACACAACTAACTGCTTTCTGAGTGTGGAGGGAACGGATGAGGACAAGGCCTTTCTGAAGACCGAAGGCTCTGAGGAGGAGAAAAGCATCAAGGTACGAGCGTACAAGCACACATACACTTATGGCCCGTTTCCACTGAGTGGTACGGTACGGTTCGCTTTGGTTTGGTACGCTTTTATGGCCGTTTCCACTGTCAAAAAGTGTACCGAACCGTACCGTACCACTTTTTCGGCACCCTTTCGAAAGGGTACCAAACACGAGAAAGGGTACCAAAAGGCGGAGCCACACGCGCAGCTGAACGCTATTGGTTTACAGAGATGCGTCATTCGCTTACGCAACAAGCCAGAATGAAAACAAAAAACCCGCCATGTTTGAAAAACACAGCGAGAGATTACAGCGGAATTATACATACATATAATAACGAGCCATGGTTGATCTGGGCTCAAACAAACCTTGTCGTCATCTTGATGGACAGCCACAAATCCAAGAAGAAGAGCAGATTTACCCTGTGCCCCGTAGTTTTTTTACGAGCCAGTCTGAGGCGCGAGCGGTTTCGCTTTCTTGCTAGCGCTCGCCGCGCGTCTAACATTATATCTGAAATAACAAACTTCATGAGCTGATGATAATAACCTGTGCTTGATTATTGACGTGCTTTTGAAACCCGATCCTGTCAGACACTGACAAACACGAGAGTGAAGCGTGAAGAAACAAAGGAGAAGCCGGAAAAAAAGGAGCTCATTAAATACAGGCGAAATGTCTACTTTATGTAGTTCTTCTGTAGTTGGTAACATATCGGAGACTGTAAGGGGCTGTATGTGTTTATATATGTTCATTTATTTAGTTATTTAATATAATTACAGACGTTACAGTAGGCTGTTTCGCACTGTCATTGATCTGCAGTTATAATCAACTCATGTTCATAGTAAAGTTAGTAATAAACATTTCTACACAAGTATTTATGTGTGTGAAGCATCTGTGTTGTGAGAAGTGCTTCTCATATGATATGTAAGTGACCCGTACAGCTTTATTGTAGACATTTCCTCCAGCGAGAATGATGTCGACTGAAACTCTCTGTCATACACCACGCCCACCAAAAGGGTACCCTTGTTAGTGGAAACGCAAGCCTGATAAAGGTGACCCGTACCAAACCGAACCGTACCGTACCGTACCAGTCAGTGGAAACGAGCCATTAGGCCCTAAGGAAATAACTGATGGGGGAAATGTTTACAGATTAGCAGGATTACAAAATGTAAATTACTATAATGTATAGGAATAAATCAAAAGCAAGGCTGCATGAATGGCTATGTTAAGTAGTGTTTGTGAATATTAAACATCAAAAAGTGACAGTGAAACATCCTGAAAGGTACGCTTTATTGTTTCTCAGGATCTGCTGAGTATTATTGAAGTATTAAATACATCAAATGGGTAAAAAAGGAACTCTTCAAGTTTGAATTTAAAGGTTGCTGTTATTGTTTTGACAATTTTATTGAATTATTAATATGAATAATAATAATAATAATAATAATAATAATAAATTTTATTTATAATTTATTTATATATATTTATTTTATTTATAATGTGCTTTTTAAGCGCTACAACAACAGAGAAATCAAACATGCAATAAAACACAATACATAAAGTTCTAAAATATAAACAGAATAATCAAGAATGTAAAAATGCAGTCTTAAAAACATGAGTTAATCCATAAAAAAGCCCACAAAATAAAGGGGGGAAGATGTTAAATTATTTAACTGTACATTTTTTAATTAGCTTATATGGTCTGTATCTGATAATCATCTCATTCTGATTATTAATATGTGATTTAATCCATTAACACAGAATCCATAATGCTAAAATTTGTTTTTATTCTAGCATCATCAAACAAAATTGCAGATATAATGGTGTATTTAGTCATAAAATGAATAAAAAAAATTTTATTGAGAGAAAACATATAAGGAAATAGTGTAAAGAACAACACCTATATAAAAAAGGTACGTTTAAGGTGCTAAATGTACCATCCTCACAGTTTTCATATGTATATAGTTTAAGGAGAAAATGTGTAGCAATTGATCCTTCGCTAAGCCACACCCAAAAACCGCCATCCACCAATCGTGGCTTAGCAACCGTAGCTACGCGCAGGGGGTCTGTCCAGCTTTCGAGCGAGGGAAACAGAATAATTGTTGTGCATATGGATTGTGCAAATCTGATGCCCGGTATCCTTAAAGTTTGGACGGGATGGTGGAATTTTTTCTCTTTTCAAAACCTAAAGCCCAAGAGGAGAAATGCCAGTGTGGATCAAGCTGTGTGAGGAGCTTAAAGGAGCGGAGTTAAGCTGGTTTTGTTTTGATATTCCTGACACATTCAGTAATAGACCGACGGCAATACCTCACACACCTCTTACCCTAAACAGATCTAAACTGAGTTTCCTACAAAAATACTAAGCAGGTTCTGTTTCACAGCTGTCTTTTTCTTTTTTTCTCGCTCGATATTATGAGCACTGCTCTGTTTAAGCCTTCGCCTAGTAACTTAGTCATACTAATAGCGAATAGGTCATGAGTTATTGATCCAGACAATACAAATCTATGAATCTGTTGCTAACTTTACTGAACTTCATATTTCCATCTATTTCAAGCTATGAATATTGAAAATTACAAATCAACAGAACAAAACAGAGATATGATCACAAACTGAGCACTTGCGATCAACATACTTTACCAGCAGCTGTTATTCAGTCATTTGTAAAGAGCACACACACACACTGACAGTAATAGGTAACTTACTGTACACTGTTATGGGTCAATGATGCTAATATTCAGCACAAATCCATCACTTTCCCCTTTCTGGCTGCTCTTATTATGAATGAACTATGTAGAAGCACTGTCCATGCGTGTTTCCTTGTCGGTTAGTAACGCTATATTTCATTGCACAACATTAGTCTATCAGGCTTTTTGGCTAAAAGTAGAGAAATCAGGGTTTAATTAGTTATTATTAGATTATTTTTAAACTTCACCTCTCCTGCTGAGCATAAGCTAAGCTGTTGAATGGTTAGCGTATGAGGCGGCTAGGTTAAGCTAGCTTCAATTTTGATTTAATTATTTTCTAATCGGTTGCCTATTATGTGTTGAATATAGCCCTGTAATGCATACTGGAGTCCTTTTTTGTCTGGCGTTCCCGGATATCTCACCTGTTAGCCAAAAATAACATATCCCTGGCAATGTCTGACACATTGTAAAAGCTGTGCCTGGCACGAAAGCTTGACAGGCGTAACAACTGTAACTATGGAGGGCGGGGCTTAGCGAAGGGTCAATTTGGGTTAAAAAAAAATATTTACACAATTAAAAAGCAACAAATAAATTTATCTGATTTTGTTTTGATTCCAGCAAAGCAATTATGAGTGTACTGTTTTAATTGTTCTTAAGATGTCTTTAAATCTTTAATGTAAGTTTTGTATTTAATTATTTACATAATTCTTGTATTGTTTTTTTTCTACAATTTCTGGATTCCTTTGCTTTGGTTGTTTTGTGTATCCAATGTGGAAAACCCTATGTACCATGCATCTGCATCAAGCAGAAGTAACAGAAACTGCAATTCATCAAAATTCCGCTAGTCCTGGCTCCATAATAGAGCAAGTTGCAATTGAGCCCACTGTTAGAATGGCCAACTTTACAGCAGAAATAAAGGTGTTTACAGCCTGGTACAAAGAACCATTTTGGTTCATATAGCTAGTATTACCCTCCATGACAACTGGGAGGGGGGTGAATTTATTTATAACTCATCCATTTCCTTTATATTAGGTTATATTAAGTTTGCATAATTAAGGGCGTGGCCACTTGAGTGACAGCTAGGTCTCGCTGGTCGCCGTCACGTCACCTCAGCTGAATCCGGCAGATTAGCCACTGATCTCGGCATATTCATCGTATTTTTGTGTTGTTTTATGTGGCTTTACACAGTCAGCTGCCTTTTGGACTTATTTTTTACAATTATCAGATGATATGGGATGCTGTGTGCATTTAATTGTGCTCACAAACCATTCACGTGGCCTCCGTTTCCCATGTGAGTAAAGTTATATACTTGTATACCATCTCTATAAATGTGTTTGTTTTATTTAGGATCATTTATCATTAATATTTTTCTTCAGACCCGTAAAGCACTCCAGAATGTGACAGATTGATTAGCTGTAGGCTCTAGAACAGTCATCTGAAGCGTTGTCATACAGTGTTATGCTGGAGTTCATCAATAGTCCTGCATTTACTAACACAGACTATATCTGAAGTGTTTGGATGTATTTCGCGTTTTCCTCCTGTAGAAAAACATCATAAGAGCAATGTTTAGTGGCTCAATGTATTACTACAGTGTTTTTAAAAGTCTAATCACTTTATTGATATAGTGTACAGCCAAGCACATGTGGTCAGAACACAAACGAGTCGCAGGTAATAAAGTATCAAGCGTTTCTCCCAAAGTAAAGTCTGTCTGCCAGGTCTAAGCAAAGTGCCAACAGGTGTCTGTAGCTCCGCTCACTCTCCGCCTCTTTGCCCTTGTTTGGTATCCCGCAGTGGGTGCGATGACGAGCCAACAAAATGGCGACGGTTGGCCGCGCCTACTTGTAGCTTCTTTTACAGTGTTCAGAAACCTATGGGTGACGTCACGGATACTACGTCCATATATTTTACAGTCTATGATCTGCATGTAAATTTGGAAACTGCATTAAAAAACTAAATAAGACATGTTGTTTAACATGTGTAAAGAACTTGTCAGATATGTTTTTGCTCCACAGACAGTAAATCAGCTGGCTCACGCTCTGCATATGGACGAGAGTCTGGACGCCGGCTGTCTGGTCAAAGTTTTCTGGCCCAAAACAAAGTGTGTTCTGCTCAGAGACGACCTGGTTCTGGTGGACAGGTACACGAAATTAGATATACAGTAGCTAATATATTCAAATATGCCCATCTGTCCTCAGATCTCTACACTGGCTCCCAGTTTCATTCAGAATAGATTTTAGAGTATTATTAGACTGTAAAAAATAAATTGTTGAGGAAACATAAAAACACAAGGCAACTTGATGCAGTAAGAACTTTGAGTTGTCTCAACAACTGTTTTTTTTAGTTTTTCTTAGTGACAATATTTTGTTCAGCTAACATAATTTTATCTATTCATGCAATGTTGATTATTGTATTGTACTAACAAAGATATTCATGTCACATCAACTGAAGCAACAGCTACTGCTATTGAGTCCATTCATTTTTTCTTGTTCAATTTGCAAAATAAGTAATTAGTACTAGTTAGCATATCATCCTGTTTTTAATCATTTTACTTAAAAATGACAAACACAAACTTACTACTTCATTCATTAATTAATTTTCCTTCGGCTTAGTCCCTTTATTAATCTGGGGTCGCCACAGCGGAATGAACCGCCAACTTATCCAGCATATGTTTTACACAGCGGATGCTTAATATTGTCTTAGTGACAATATTTTGTTCAGCTAACATAATTTTATCTATTCATGCAATGTTGATTATTGTATTGTACTAACAAAGATATTCATGTCACATCAACTGAAGCAACAGCTACTGCTATTGAGTCCATTCATTTTTTCTTGTTCAATTTGCAAAATAAGTAATTAGTACTAGTTAGCATATCATCCTGTTTTTAATCATTTTACTTAAAAATGACAAACACAAACTTACTACTTCATTCATTAATTAATTTTCCTTCGGCTTAGTCCCTTTATTAATCTGGGGTCGCCACAGCGGAATGAACCGCCAACTTATCCAGCATATGTTTTACACAGCGGATGCTCTTCCAACTGCAACCCAGTACTGGGAAACACCCATTCACATTTAGACACCTGTACCACATGTCTTTGGACTGTGGGGGAAACTGTAGCACCCACCCACCTGAACACAGGGATGCCAACTGACCCAGCAACCTTCTTGCTGTGTGGCAACTGCGCCACTGTGTCAACCATCTTACAAGCTACAGATAAACAAACTTAGTTTTCGATCGTCACATGACGCATACGCGAATGATTTAAATATCAATGTTCCTGCTCAACACAAAAATGTTTGTCCAGAAAACTCAGTTAAACATGTAGACATAACATTTATCGAATATTGTTGACATAACATATATTTTTAAGTAGATCAATAGTTATTCACAATTCTTAGTAAACATGACAGAAAAAGTACAGTGTGCTGAACAAATGGTGATTGTATTTTTTACAGTGCACTGCTCTATAAATCAGTAAATGGCCTAGGAGCTCAATACATTACAGATATGCTCACTGAATACAAACCTAACAGATCACTCAGATCTTTAGGATCTGTAAATAGAAACTCCAAGAGTTCAGTCAAAGCAGGGTGAATCGGCCTTCAGCTACTAACAGCGCCCCCTGCTGCTGGAATCAGCTTCCAGAAATGATCAGATGTGCTCCAACATTAGACACGTTCACATCAAGCCTGAACACACATCTGTTTAGCTGTGCCTTTACTGAATGAGCACTGTGCTACGGCCCACAGATCTCACGATTGTGTCTTTCTTTTCTTTTTCATTCTTTTATAACCTGTTTAACACATTTTTATCTATTTTTAATTATTTGTTTTCATTTTCTTTCACTTTTATTTTGTGTTTCTTTTATGCTTGTTTATGTAAAGCAAAATAAACTTGCCTTTCCTTGCCTTGCTTTACATTGAACTTCTCATTCAGTCCTGGAACCGACGTGACCACAGAGCTGGACAGCTGGATCGATAAGTTCTGCCTGGACGCCGATGTGTTTGTGTTAGTGGCGAACTCTGAATCCACACTGATGAACACGGTGAGCTGTGCGCTGCATTCAACATTATTCTGATCAGAGTGTGTGCTAGTGCTGCACAACACTGGACAAATATACAATATTGTTGTTGAGTTTTGCTATAACCATATTTCTTGCAATATAATATTTCCTGTTATTCATTCATTAATTTCTTTTCGACTTAGTGCCTTTATTAATCTGGGGTCGCCACAGTGGAATGAACCGCCAACTTATCCAGCACATGTTTTACACAGTGGATGCACTTCCAGCTGCAACCCATCACTAGGAAGCATCCATACACACACATACACTACGGACAATTTTTTAGCTTGCACAATTCACCTGTACCGCATGTCTTTGGACTTGTGGGGGAAACCGGAGCACCCAGAGGAAACACACGCCAACACGGGGAGAACATGCAAACTCCACACAGAAATGCCAATTGATCCAGCCGAGGCTTGAACCAGTGACTGTGCCACCCACTGTGCCACCGCGTCGCCCATTTTCTATTATACTATAGAATATTAAAACACAATATACTATAAAATATTATAACATAATAGCATCTTATACGTGTAAATATAAGTATAAAAGTGTGCATACAGTATGTTTGAAAATAGGTAATATATAAATACTACCACAGCATTATAGTGCTATAAAGATGTTTGAAAATGCACCTGGAAAGTGCTTGAATAAATGCTGAAATTTGACTTTGGAAAAGGTGTAAGAATCCTGTAATAATTAATTATGTATAAAAGTTTGAGCACCGTCACCTAAAGTAATAAATGCATTAGAGATTACTATTTATTTGAATCCCCCGAGAAAGGCTCTGATATGCACTGAAGCATCCTGGGATAGCATGCATGCCTCAGTGGGTAAAGCAGAGTTCAGTGTGTGTGTCGATGAACGCAGCTCTGCATTCCTCTGACCGCCACGCAACCAAACACTGCGCAAACCCTCCCACTGCTTCACATACTTTCCCATATTAGTGCACCATACACTTCAGCCCTATGACGGTACACAGTTGAGGTCATTTTTAGTGAAACATTATTTATATTTCATTCCTTTATAAAAATATTTATATAATAGGATAAGATGATAACACATTATTAAATATAATAATTTTAATTACGTCTAATAACTAGCTTGTTTGTCTGTCATGATGACAGTGCATAATATTAGACTAGATATTCTTCAAGACACTAGTGTGTTCAGCTTAAAGTGACATTTAAAGGCTTAACTAGGGTAATTAGGGTAAAGTTAGGGTAATTAGGCAAGTCATTGTATAACAGTGGTTTGTTCTGGAGACAATTGAACCTACCTAAGAGGACTGAAAAAGTTTGAAGCTTTTGAAAAGCCACAGTACAATGTTTACATTTTGCATTTTATCTAGTAGTATTTTATGTTGAGGCTGTTTAACAAACCATCATTCATTACACACTATAGGACTGCACAATACAATGAAAACAAACATTTATAGTTTAGTATTATAGTAATAAAAATAAATGCAAAATCTGATATAATATCTAATCATTTAGTGCATAATATATGATATCAAATGCTATTTATTGTTAATTGCAAAATATATATATATTTTTGTAGTTGTTGTATTTAAAGTTTTACATTTTAGCCCTGGGTGGCATGGTGGTTAGCACTGTCACCTCTCAGCAAGAAGGTCGCTGGTTCGAGTTTTGGATGGGTCAGTTGGTGTTTCTGTGTGGAGTTTGCATGTTCTCCCCGTGTTAGTGTGGGTTTCCTCTGGGTGCTCCGGTTTCCAGCACAGTCCAATCACATGTGCTATAGGGGAATTGATCAACTAAATTGGCCGCAGTGTGTATGGGTGTTTCCCAGTACTGGGTTGCAGCTGGAAGGGCATCTGCTGTCTAATGCATATGCTGGAATAGTTGGTGGTTCATTCTGCTGTGACGACCCCTGATAAATCATAAACTAAGCCGAATGAATGAATTTTAGCCCTGTTTCTGAACAAGTCAATACATCATATATGTCCATAAATCATCAATGTTTTGCATAATTTATATATATATATTTTAACATGATGCTTGCCTGATTTTGTATATTTCTTTAGTACTGTCTTTATTTCTTCATGCTCCGTACTGAGTGTTTCCCCTACACAACCTTTAGTGACCTCAACCTCATTATTATTTCTCTTTAAAGGAAAAGCATTTCTTCCACAAGGTCAATGAAAAACTTTCAAAGCCCAACATCTTCATCTTGAACAATCGCTGGGACGCTTCTGCTGCCGAACCCGAATACATGGAGGACGTGAGTTTATTTAAATTACTATGGATGTTGTAGATTAAAAGGGGAGCAATTATGCATAAATCACCTTTTATAAGGGGTTTAATCCCAGTTGTGTGTCAGCAGTGTGTGAATATCTCCAGCCTCTGATGGTGAACATGAGTTAATTGTGTTTGTTCTAGTCAGACTTGATGATTAATACACTTTGAT
This sequence comes from Danio aesculapii, assembly GCF_903798145.1. Classification (NCBI taxonomy): domain Eukaryota; kingdom Metazoa; phylum Chordata; class Actinopteri; order Cypriniformes; family Danionidae; genus Danio; species Danio aesculapii. Next base: position 45,457,701 of record NC_079445.1, on the reverse strand, counting down.
TGACATTCTCCCTTTTGTACGTGTCATCAGAGAGGGAAAGCCCCACCCACTAGTGCCAATCTCTCCCTCATTAGCATAAACAGTAACCCTGAGCCTGTTTGAGCTGCTGAAGATAATGTCAGCATAGACTAAGAGGATTATAGATGTGGAGTTTTAGATGAACAGCGACAGGAGCGACATAGACTGACAGAAGCATGAAGCACACACTCACACTGACAACATGCAGACCTGACCAGCACTGACAACACACACACTGCTGTTTTACATCTGCCACTATGCTGACTCACAGGCGTCTGTAGCTCCGCCCTCTTCTAAGAAGAGCACAATCTCATTTGCATTTAAAGCGACAGTCACCAAAACGCCACTTCAAAGCCTAAAAGGGTCAGTTTCAGAGAGTTGGAGAACATTATCTGTGGGATATTTTCAGCTCAAACTTCACTACACACTCTAGAGACAGCAGAGCTTGTAAAAATGGGCATAATAGGCCTCCTTCAATGCTCTCAGGTGCGCAAGCAGCACACGGACAGGTGTGTGAACTTCCTGGTGGAGGAGCTGAAGGTGGTGGATCGCTCACAGGCACCGAATCGCATTTTCTTTGTGTCGGCGAAGGAGGTGCTGAACTCGCGGATGCAGCGGGCGCAGGGTATGCCAGAGACGGGTAAGAGCGTGATCCTGCCAGGGTTCACGAGGCACAGCCAGCATCACATCTAGTGGATGAGGGGAGTCATAGATCTGGGTAATTTAAATGAGTTGAATTGAAGGGGTCATGAAATATATGAGATTGTTTTATTATGTTCTGTGAGGTCCACTTATGATCACTTCTCATTAAAAAAACTCATAATTTAGAAGTCAGTAGCTGTGTTTCCATCCAAAAACACGAATTAGCTTTGTGCACAACTGGAATATCATATATAAGATGTGTGAATAACGCAGCGTTTTCATCCAATGAGTCAAAGCAAACAAAATCATCACTTCCTGATTAATTTGTGCCAAATATCAACAGTAAAAACTGAATTTGGAGAAGCTGCGTCAATCATTTCTTCATTTAATAAACGAAGACAATGACAATGACAATGCATCAGAAGACAATGCCGACACACAGTGAATGCGTGGTGGCGTCTGAAGGCGTGAGATGCAGAGCACAGACGCTCTTGATTCTGATGGTCATTAATAATACTGAATACTAATAATACTGAAACGGTAAGGTGTTTTAGAATGAACAAAACATTTCAGATGTTCTACAGTGTGCTCAGCCTGCTGGTTCATCCATTCACACACATTTTCATCATCACATGATCTCTTATAACACAATCACATGACCTTTTTTAATGCACATACTGGAATGTTTCTTTTCTTATCGAATAAAAAGTTTATCCTACTCAATTATGTGCATGTTTTTATACGCATTTTAAAATTTATGCACATCTTGGCATTTCATCAACTGTTTTTTATGCGCATATCCAAAATGTACATAAAATATGTGGATGGAAACGTAGCTACTGACTATTTTTGGTGCTGTTTTTGACCCTCGTGTTCTGTTTGAGTGGGTGTGACCAACTGTAGATTCAGAAGTGCACGCCCACTGCTCTGATTTCTCTGACAGTTTTGTATATTAACGGAGCTAAACAGGCTGTGAAGCAGAAGTGGGCGTGGATTTTCTCTGTACACTGTAAAAAAAGTCCTGGTTGACTTAAATTTGAAAACTGAATCAAATTAAGGTTATGAGTCTATTGAACATTTATAATATGTTAAACTGACTTAAAACAGCTTGCATAACTTATAAAAATAAGTTTCAACATGTTTAACTTAGTTTAATAAGTTACAATGACCTGAAAACATACGCTGTCAGGACAAGGCATGGGATGATATCTGTTTTAAAGGTATACTGCGGTTTAGAAAAGTCAAGGTTTTAAAGCCGCCAAAATTGTCTGCTATACCTTTCCTAAGGTGTGAGTATGATTTTTTTATTTATGTTTTTTTTTATTTGTTAGGACAACAGTGTCTCCAGCAGAAAGAAATATCCAAGTATGCTGTTTTAAATTGTACAGAAATCTGTGTTTTTGAAACGAATGAAGACAGCAGAAGTCAATGAATCAAATTAATTATTTAGCCTGACATGTTAACTGTAATATTATAAATCAAAACATAAAATATATTGCTTTCAAAGTGGACAAAAGTTTTAGTGTTTTACCCAGATATATATTTTAGAGCAGTGATCACAATACCGTAAAGCCGTGACACTGTGATATTTTTATCCAAGGTTATCATACCATCAGAATCTTATACCGGCCCACGCCTGGTCAGGACTAAATGATCATATAATTTTTTACAGTGTAGGCGGAGCTTATTCAAACTATTACATCATCGATTAAAACCTTCCAGAAGCTGTGGTTTTGCCTTCAATGTAGGGGTGGGAGGTACACCGGTGTCATAGTCATCACCGGTGTGACATTGCGCCACATCATGGATTTTCTAATACCGTCAATACCGTAATAAATCAATTATGCGCCTTGAACGGCTGCATTTACATCAATATTAGCTAATTCTAAATAATAAGGCATTCAATTTTCTTCAAACGTTCAGTTGTGGTCTGAATACATGTCCTTATACTACAGGGCTCGAAATTGCTACCATTTCGGTCGCATGAGCGCCCGAAATGTAATCTATGCGCCCTCATAATATATTTGGGAGCATTTGTGTGTCTGAATATAATGGTTGTAGTGCAATCTGATTTGATTTTCTCTAAAAACTTGCTGAATCGCTCTACCCTGCTGCTGTATTGGTTCATATTAGCTGTCAATCACTCAACGCTTCCTGCTGTCAGATAACAGGGAGCTTTTGTTACTGCAGGAAATGCAAACGGCTGAAGAGTGAAAAGTGCACAGGTTTGCAAACCTCACCTAAAGTTATAATAATAATAATGGCGCAGATGACAGCGATCATGACATGAGGTAAATGTTGATCCGCCAGCTGAGATCAATCGAGTGTTTTCAGAGAAGGTGCCTGAATCTCGATGCGTTGCATTCACCGCGTGTTCAGCGCAAATGTCCGCTAAATATAAAGTCTAACACTGTACACATCATCGCCAAAGAAACTCACCTTTACTAAGTTTACACTGAAACTACAGCTCATAACAAAGAGCAGTATAGCGCTGGTGGTCATCATGAGAATCCTGCTCTGTCTGCTCATAAATTGGTGCGGCTAACTCGCCTGCTTTATTCCACCAACACAGAGAAATGAAGATCAGCTCATAACGAGACTGAGCATTTACAATGACCCAAACCAAAACTTTTAAAGAGTGATAGAAGTGAGACTTTCTTTTGTCCGTTCTTCCTTGAGATGTAGATTATTTTGCTATTGAAAGTAATACCATGATATTATACCGTCACCGTTCAATAGATGAAAAATACCGTGATATTAATTTTAGGTCATATCACCCACCCCTACTTCAATGTAAGTTGATTTTAGAGGAACTGCAAAGTGTTGAGCACTGAAACTCACAGGATGTTTTTATAGTGTTATGAGCTCTAATATATCAAAAGAGCAAAGGAAATTTGGTGTTTCAGTTCATGACCCCTTTAACACACACAGGAGACTTGCATCGACCTGATATGAAAGACTGTCTGCCTAAACAGAAGCTGTACGGATCAGTTGTAGTGCTTAAATATGAAAATATGCAGTTTTTATAGTGTTTTATCATGTGTAACTAGATTTATTTATAAACACACACACACACACACACACACACACACACACACACACACACACACACACACACAGTTGGCCACAGTAGTCACAATTCATTAGTGTGAATGTTTGAGCTTCTGCTAGTTGCGTTACCACTCTTGGTGTGGCACAAAAGTGGAGTCTACATAATTCATGTAGTATAATGTTGTATTACAGGACTTGATAAAGATGTGTGTGTGTGTGTGTGTTTGCAGGAGGCGCTCTTGCTGAAGGGTTTCAGGACCGACTGAAGGAGTTCCAGAACTTTGAGAGATCCTTTGAGGCAAGTGAGAAATGCGGTGGGAAACCAAAGACCAAAACTAATGTGTATTAAACTCTCCTGTCGTCTATGATTCAGTATATACCATTCACCCTCGGGTCAAAATGAGCCTGTGTGTGTGAGAGTGTGTTTTTGTGAGTGTGTGTATTGCATGTTTGTGTTTGCGTGTTTTGCAGATTCATAATGTGTGTGGGTTTTGAGTGTTTTTGAGCGTGGGGTTTGCCTGTGTGTGTGTGTGTGTGTGTGTTTGTGAGTGTGTGTTTTGCCTCTTTGTGTGTGTGTGTGTGTGTGTGTGTGTGTGTGTGTGTGTGTGTGTGTGTGTTTGCGTGTGTCGTGTATTTTGCAGATTCGTATTGTGTGCATGTGTGTGTGTGTGTGTTTTGCAGATTTGTATTTGTATTGTGTTTGTAAGTGTGTGTTTTGCCTGTTTGTGAGTGTGTGTGTTTGCGTGTGTGTGTTTGCGTGTGTGTGTTTTGCAGATTCGTATTGTGTGTGTTTTGCAGATTCGTATTGTGTGTGTGTGTGTTTACGTGTGTGTCTTTTGCAGATTTGTATTGTGTGTGTGTGTGTGTGTGTGTGACTGTGTGTTTGACTGTGTGTTTTGCCTGTTTGTGAGTGTGTGTGTTTGCGTGTGTTTTGCAGATTTGTATTGTGTGTGTGTGTGTTTGTTTGTGAGTGTGTGTTTTGCAGATTCGTATTGTAGGTATGCTTGTGAGTGAGTGTGTGTTTGCGTGTGTATGTTTTGCAGATTTGTGTTTATGAGTGTGTTTTGTGTGTGTTTTGCAGATTCGTATCGTGTGTTTGAGTGTGTGAGTTGCCTGTGTGTGTGTTTTGCACATTCGGATTGTGTGTGTGTTTTGCCTGTGTGTGTGTGTTTTGGAGATTCGTATTGTGTGTGTGTGTTTTGCCTGTGTGTGTGTGTGTGTTTTGCAGATTCGTATTGTGTGTGTGTGTGTGTTTTGCAGATTCGTATTGTGTGTGTGTGTTTTGCCTGTGTGTGTTTTGCAGATTCGTAGTGTGTGTGTGTGTGTGTGTGTTTTGCAGATTCGTATTGGGTGTGTGTTTTGCCTGTGTGTGCGTGTGTGTGTGCTTGTGTGTGTGTGCGTGCGTGCGCGCGTGTGTGTGTGTGTGTGCCAGTAGTTTTTGTGTTGTATAAATGGGTTTATAGTTAGCATCTCAAAAATGGACCTAAAGGACAACTGTTGTACCCTGAATGTGTTCAGTCTTCATGGAAATATACAAATCTACAATTATTCAATTTTTCTAATGTTGGGTCATTTTAGAAAAGCCACCAAACGTCAAGATAAAAAACATTATTTCGATTTTTATTCTGCTGTTAAAATGCTGCTTGGGTCATTTTTTTAACCTTCAGGTCAACAGGAGGGTTAATTGCTGCTTTGCTAATGAAATCTGCAATGGAAATCCTTTATGTTTACATGACTGCATTAGAGTATGTGAGCAGATATGGATGATTAACTCCCGTTTACAGTAAGCAGTGAAAGGGTGAAACGTTTTACAAGGCATTTCTACATCTGAGCTCAGATCATTTGAGCTGATAACTGTTTGATGGCTGCGGTGAGCGTTTGATAAAGATGATATGATGATCCTCCGTTTCAGATGAGTGGAAATCAACGGTCTTTACATTACTGCATACGGTACAGCATGTGCCCTTGTATTAGTTGGAAACATTGGAGACTTATTAACCAGCGCTAGTTATTGTAGAGTCCAGCTTTTGCAAGAGAATGCTCAACATCTCGGGGTGTGTTCACACTTTAAAGTTTGGTTATTTTGATTTGGCTCAAAGATTAAATAAAACATTTAGTCCTGGTTTATTTAGTGTTCTGGCCTTTTGGCTGAGGCTGTGGACGTATGCTTTCATTCGATTCTCTTGTTTATTAAGCAGGTAATTCACTAACAAACAATGCATCAACATTAAAATAAACTTTTTGTGCTGGGCAAACGTTTAATCTCCATTAATCACATCCAAAATAAATGTTTTTGTCAAAATATATATATTTGTGTAGTGTGTATTTGGTAAAGTCTAGATCGGATACGCGGCCGGATGGAAGTGCGATATGCACATCAATATAGCAGCATTTTTTATGACACTGTATAACAATAACTAATATTTTTACAGTACTGTAACGGTTGGGGTGGGGGTAGGCATTAATAAAATACAGTTTATTGGGTAATTTAATAGATAACATTAATAATACTGTGTACAACTACTGTTTTTACAGAACTGTGATGATTGGGTTTAGGGTTGGGGTGGGGGGAGACGTTAATAAAATACAATAAATAGGAAATTGAATAAATCATATAAATAATTCTCGTTAACTTCCGACAGCAATCATATCCGATCTTGCAACAACCTGTGTTTTTGTATTATGTTTACATAAATACACACATATATTTGAGAACATTTTTATATATATTTAGAAATGAAATAAATATGATACAAACGATAAATAAATTGAAATACCTTTGTGACAAAGTTTTGCATAAATTAGTTTCTATCACATGTACAGGTGAAGTCAGAATTATTAGCCCCCCTTTGAATTATTATTTTTTTTTAATATTTCCCAAATGATGGTTAACAGAGCAAGGAAATGTTCACAGTATGTCTGATAATATTTTTTCTTCTGGAGAAAGTCTTATTTGTTTTATTTCAGCTAGAATAAAAGCAGTTTTTAATCGTTTAAAGTAATTTTAAGGCTTATTTTAAAATTACTAGCCCCTTTAAGCTATTTTTTTTCCAATAGTCTACAACAAACCATTGTTATACAATAACTTGACTTATTCAACATAATTAACCTAGTTAAGCCTTTAAATGTCATAAATGTTTAATGTTTAAATTATTTTTTCGGGGTTTTCACCTTTATTAGATAGGAAAGTAGAGAGAACTGACAGGAAACCATGGGGAACAGAGAGAGGGGAAGGATCAGCATAGGACCGTGAGGCGGAATCGAACTCTGGTCGCCGTGAGCACTGGAGTGCATGTGTCGACGCACTAACCACTACACCACTGACGCTGACTTTAAATGTCACTTCAAGCTGAATACTATTATCTTGAAGAATATCTAGTCTAATATTATTTACTGTCATCATGACAAAGAGAAAATAAATCAGTTATTAGAGATGAGTTATTAACACTATTATGATTAGAAATGTGTTGAGAAAATCTGCTCTCCGTTACACAGAAATTGGGGGAAAAAAATAAACAGGGGCTAATAACTCAGGGGGCTAATAATTCTGACTTCAACTGTATATATAATAACTTTTATTTTGGATGCAATTAATCTTTGCACAGCATTATAAAAATTATGTCAAACAAAATTCATTATAAAACAATAATATATCACCAAATAATATATGAAGTGATCAAAAAACCCACTTCTGTTGTTTTACCTTACTGGCGTTTCATTTTCCATGCTTTTATGACGTTCACCTTCAAATTAAAGAACAAAACAAAACACCAAAAATTAATGTTTACACTAAATAAAACAAACAAATACTCAATAAACCTAAAACATATTTTGTTTGCCATATATATATATATATATATATATATATATATAATTATATGTGCTGGATTGAACATGATTGTTATGTGTGCATACATAATATTTTTAATAATTAAGTAAAGAAGTAAAAAGCAATCAAAATAGCAGCAGTAACTTTCAACCAATCAGAATCCTGCTTTCATTGTGTCATTATTTGAAGTGCAAACAACAAAACTTCAGCATGCATGTATTTATAATCTAAATATTAGCGTCTTTTGGTTATCTTTATTGTTATATTTAAAGTCCGCTTCCATATGAACTATACCACATTTCTTTTAAAATAGGACCAAAACTTAATATTTAGCACTGAATCGCTCCAAAAAAAACACATTAACAAAGCGATCATGCATTAATTAGCTTTAGAGCGCAGGTCATATGTGTTTTCGAAAAATATCTGTAGTTTGTAGTGTAGATGTACTTCAGTGGAAACAATCTGAAACGTTTTTAATCAGAAAAGTCCATGATAAATACAGATATTGCTTCAACTCACCTGAACGAGTCAGCTTTCAAGTCTGTTACTGATCTCTGTCAACATAACTAAAGTAACTAATTTGCATAATCCCCGCCTCCCACAACATACAAACCACTCTCAAATGGTGACATGACCAATCAAAATAGACTTGACCAGCTGACCAATCAGAGCAGAGTTGTCTTATAGAAGGGGGAGGGGTTTACTGACCTGAAGCCCTTAATTGATTCAAATGAATTGTATTGAAATCTATTTTCATATTAAATATTCTGAGAGAATTACAATGTTTTCTGACTGTTGATGCATCTAAACCTGTTGTATGGGACTTGATGATATTAAACATACATAAATAAAACACAATATTGGCACATTTTAAAATACTGACCTGCTCTTTACATAAACCAAACCTGCCAAGTGTAAACACACCCTTAAATGTCCTAAAATTTGCAATATTTATTTAATGGAGAATCTGATTTACATATGATTTACGTACATGTGCAAATTATTTCTTCTTTTTCAGACTAATAAGGAAGCACACTATCTAGTCTAACTTTTTTTCCCTAAATAATTGTCTTTTTCCCCCCTCATATAATTATATGCAGTATGTGAGCGGCGTTGGGTGTTTGTCCTGGTGAAGGGTAGTTTAATCCGTCAGTCTCTCCGCTGTATTCCTCAATCTGTGTCGTCATTGCTGAAGTCTAGATTTACTAAAGCGAGGACATTCGTTTCTTTAGTTCGGTTTACATTTCTGTTTCTGTTTGTTCAACATGGATTTTCCCTCTTTTGCTGTATATTTTGGTTTTGTGTTTAGACGAATGTGCTTTTGTTGATTATCAGTTTATTAGAAGAATTACAGAAATTACAGTCAAGTCCAAAAAAATCTGAGGCCGCCTGAAATGTTGGATATGACTTGCGAACTAAAATCATTCATCAAAAATAAATAAATAACTAAATATAAAAACAAACAAGTTAAATATAATAATAATAATAATAAAATAATTAAGTAATTAATATAATAATAAATAATAAGTAAATAATTAATTAATTTTAGTTATTATTATTATTATTATTATTATTATTATTATCATATATTATTATTATTATTATTATTATTATTATTACTATCATTGTTATTATTATTATTACATCATTAAAATAAGTTATTGTAAATCTTCAACAATGTTTCTGAGCACATATGTAAGCTTGGTCTCATTTTAAAGAAGACACTTGTCAGATTGTTGCTGGATTGAAAAAGTTCAAGTTCCTGAGGCCGCCTGAAATGTTGGATATGACTTGCAAACTAAAATAATTCTTCAAGAATAAATAAATAAATATAAAAGCAAATAAGTTAAATATAATAATAATAAAGTAATTAATATAATAATAAATAATAAGTAAAAAATTTATTAATTGTAGTTATTATTATTATTATTATTATTATTATTATTATTATTATTATTATTATTATTATTATTATTATTATTATCATTACATCATTAAGTATATTTATATATTGTTTTTAAAAATATATTTTAATAATAAATCTAAAAATGTGTGCACGAGTTTTAGATTTCCTCTTCTATTGAAGCTCAAAATGCTTTTTGGATTATCTTAAGAACAATCATTTAAAACAAATGCAGACACTAAACACAACACAACCCCCCAGTTTTCAAGACCAGACTTAAAGCTATTGCTAGACTAAATTGCATATGAGCTGTCTTAATGAAAATAACTTGCAATGACATAAACAAAACAAAACGTTTCGAATTTTGATGAAAACGGCTTAATTACGTCATTTAATTAAAGGCCTAGTCCTGACTGTGCCCTGTTTATAAAAGAGTATATTTACATTAGAGCAATGTATTAAAATAGTGTTGTTGTTTTTTTGTTAAATTCAAATTACAGTCCCACTTTTTGGGCGTAATTTAAAATGACATAACCAACTTAAGTTATTGTAAATCTTCAACAATGTTTCTGAGCACATATGTAAGCTTGGTCTCATTTTAAAGAAGACACTTGTCAGATTGTTGCTGGATTAGAAAAGTTCAAGTTCAAGTCCCAAAAAATCTGAGGCCGCCTGAAATGTTGCATATGACTTGCAAACTAAAATAATTAATCAAGAATAAATAAATAGATATAAAAATAAATAAGTTAAATATAATAATAATAAAGTAATTAATATAATAATAAATAATAATTAAATAAATAATTAATTGTAGTTATTATTATTATTATTATTATTATTATTATTATTATTATTATTATTATTATTATTATTATTACATCATTAATTATATTTATATATTGTTTTTAAAAATATATTTTAATAATAAATCTAAAAATGTGTGCACAAGTTGTAGATTTCCTCTTATATTAAAGCTCAAAATGCTTTTTGGATTATCTTTGGAACAATCATTTAAAACAATGTGCTTTGTTTGTGAAAGAGTATATTTACATTAGAGCAATGTATTACAATAGTGTTGTTGTTTTTTTGTCAAATTTAAATTACAGTCCCACTTTTAGGGCGTAATTTAAAATGACATAACCAACTTAAGTTATTGTAAATCTTCAACAATGTTTCTGAGCACATATGTAAGCTTGGTCTCATTTTAAAGAAGACACTTGTCAGATTGTTGCTGGATTAGAAAAGCTCAATAAGTTAAATTAAATGTAACGAACACAATATTTAAAATGAACAACATATAATCAAGATGTTACTATTGAGAGACTGTATTTTTGACCCCTGAACAGTACCAATATAACTAAAATAAAATCAGGATATACGTGTCAAAACACAACAGCAAGTCAAAACATGTCATGAATGTTTATGACACTCGATAGGGGTGGGCGGTACACCGGTGTCATAGTCATCACCGGTGTGACATTGCGCCACGACATGGATTTTCTAATACCGTCAATACCGTAATAAATCAATTATGCACCTTGAACGGCTGCATTTACATCAATAATAGCTCATTCTAATAATAAGGCATTCAATTTTCTTCAAACGTTCAGTTGTGGTCTGAATACCTGTCCTTATACTACAGGGCTCGAAATTGCAACCATTTTGGTCGCATGAGCGCCAGAAATTTAATCGATGCACCCTCATAATATATTTGGGAGCATTTGTGTGTCTGAATATAATGGTTGTAGTGCAATCTGATTTGATTTTCTCTAAAAACTTGCTGAATCGCTCTACCCTGCTGCTGTATTGGTTCATATTAGCTGTCAGTCACTCAACGCTTCCCGCTGTCAGATAACAGGGAGCTTTTGTTACTGCAGGAAATGCAAACGGCTGAAGAGTGAAAAGTGCACAGGTTTGCAAACCTCACCTAAAGTTATAATAATAATAATGGCGCAGATGACAGCGATCATGACATGAGGTAAATGTTGATCCGCCAGCTGAGATCAATCGAGTGTTTTCGGAGAAGGTGCCTGAATCTCGATGCGTTGCATTCACCGCGTGTTCAGCGCAAATGTCCGCTAAATATAAAATCTAACACTGTACACATCATCGCCAAAGAAACTCGCCTTTACTAAGTTTACACTGAAACTACGGCTCATAACAAAGAGCAGTATTGCGCTGGTGGTCATCATGAGTATCCTGCTCTGTCTGCTCATAAATTGGTGCGGCTGACTCGCCTGCTTTATTCCACCAACACAGAGAAATGAAGATCAGCTCATAACGAGACTGAGCATTTACAATGACCCAAACCAAAACTTTAAAGAGTGATAGAAGTGAGACTTTCTTTTGTCCGTTCTTCCTTGAGATGTAGATTATTTTGCTATTGAAAGTAATACCATGATATTATACCGTCACCGTTCAAAAGATGAAAAATACCGTGATATTAATTTTAGGTCATATCACCCACCCCTAGCACTCAATAATAAAAAATGTCTATAAATTTCAAGAAAATATAAGCGTAGTTGAACTGGCAACTCAAAAATCAAGATGATTTAATATGATTATGATTAAACCTAAATAAATGAAGATGAATCTAACAATGTGCTTTAACAAAACTTTTTGACCTCACTGTACTTGCTTTTGGAAACTATTGTTAGTTTTTATATTCACCTTTCATGTTGATTTGTGAATGTTTTAATTATGATTTTTGCTTTTATGTTGATGCTACTGTGAGCTGAATGGAAGAGTCGCTGACGTTGAGGGTTTTAATATGCTGCAGTTTTTGCATTCATTTTCTGTTTAGTTTTAATTTTCCAACTGCAGCACATTTAAACCTGTAACCCTTTAGAGTCGGCCATGACGGCTTCAGTCACAGTAGCATGTGTGTGTGTGTGTGTGTGTTTGCGTATGAACTCGCAGGAGTGTATCTCGCATTCAGCAGTGAAAACTAAGTTTGAGCAGCACACAATCAGAGCAAAGCAGATCACAGAAACGGTCAAAGACATCATGGATCAAATCAACATCACCGCCGCTGAAAAGAGGTGCGTAGTGTTGGGGTTTCTCCTTGTTTTGATTCAGGGATGTTGTACCAGAAGCTCCAGCAATCTACAACAAGAGCAGATGGGAGCATTTTGTCTCTCTGATGCGTTTGTTTAACAGTGGCTGTGTTCTGATCCATGCATTTTTCTGTGAATTGGGGATAAATTTGCAATAAAACTAGCACTGGTAAATGATTAATAGCAGTACATAACATCCAGAATAAATTGCATTTATATAATATATGTGTGTGTATTGTGTATATTTATAGTATACAGTTGAAGTCAGAATTATTAGCCCCCCTGTTTATTTTTTCCCCCAATTTCTGTTTAACGGAGAGCAGATTTCTCCAACACATTTCTAATCATAATAGTGTTAATAACTCATCTCTAATAACTGATTTATTTTCTCTTTGTCATGATGACAGTAAACAATATTAGACTAGATATTCTTCAAGACACTTCTATACAGCTTAAAGTGACATTTAAAGGCTTAACTAGGTTAATTAGGGTAACTAGGCAGGTTAGGGTAATTAGGCAAGTCATTGTATAATGATGGTTTGTTCTGTAGACTATTGAAAAATATATATAGCTTAAAGGGGCTAATAATATTGACCTTAAAATGGTTCATAAAAAAATTTAAAACTGCTTTTATTCTAGCTGAAATAAAACCAATAAGACTTTCTCCAGAAGAAAAAATATTATCAGACATACTGTGAAAATTTCCTTCCTTTGTCAAACATCATTTGGGAAATATTTAAAAAAAAAACAAAATTCAAAGGTGGGCTTATAATTCTGACTTCAGCTGTATATAAATACAGATGTTCATAAAATACAAATACTTACAAACCTAAGGTATTTAGATGAATATTTAATATTAGATTGAATTTGTATCAGGAAATTAGAAAATTAACATGTATTTTGCTCAAAAAATAAAGGGAACACTTAAACAGCACAGTAATATGTGTATATTCATTCATTCATTTTCATTTCGGCTTAGTCCCTTTATTAAACCGGGGTCGCCACAGCGGAATGAACCGCCTACTTATCCAGCATAAGTTTTACACAGCGAATGCCCTTTCAGCCGCAACCCATCTCTGGGAAAAATATGTGAATATGAATATATATATATATATATATATATATATATATATATATATATATATATATATATATATATATATATATATATATATATATATATGAATTATAGAAATGATTAAATATAATAATAATTATATAATTACAATAATAAAAATGAAAACGCTATATAGTTATATAAAGACAAACTCATAATAAATATACACAGCACGCACATATATAAATGCAAACTTGTTTTGGATGCAATTAATCTTTTGCACTAATAAATATATTCATTAAGTATAAAAATGTACCTGCTTAATTGAGGCAGTTACATTTTTAAAACATATGCGGTTGAAGTCAGAATTATTAGCCCCCTATTGATTTTTTTTCTTTATTATATATTTCCCAAGTGATGTTTAACAGCAAGGAAATTTTCACAGTATGTCTGATAATGTTTTTTCTTCTGGAGAAAGTCTGATTTGTTTTATTTCTAAATAATTTTTTATTATTTAAAATCATTTTAAGGTCAATATTATTAGCCCCTTTAAGCTATATATATTTTTCGATAGTCTACAGAACAAACCATCATTATACAATGACTTGCCTAATTACCCTAACCTGCCCAGTTAACCTAATTAACCTAGTTAAGCCTTTAAATGTCACTTTAAGCTGAATACTAGTGTCTTGAAGAATATCTAGTCTAATATTATTTACTGTCATCATGGCAAAGAGAAAATAAATCAGTTATTAGAGATGAGTTATTAAAACTATTATGATTAGAAATGTGTTGGAGAAATCTGCTCTCCGTTAAACAGAAATTGGGGAAAAAATAAACAGGGGGGCTAATAATTCTGACTTCAACTGTATATTTTTTAACAGTTTTGAAATGCAAAAGAAAACATTATATTTATAAGATGCATAACAACAAAACCGTATCCTCGACAGATGATGTGATTGTGTATTACTGGAGTAATCGGTAGGCTGATCTCAATCACAGCATCTCAGATGGTCATTTAGTCAGTCTGAAATGCCTGAACCAAAAAAAAAATAATTCAAACACATTTGGTTAAATTAATAAATAAATGTAATTTATAAGATTGTCTACAGGCATCTAAATGAAGCATTGCATTTTTGTATAGTGCGTTTGTTGTGTGCCACTAAGAAATGCATCTCATGGTTTCTTTTCTCTTCGCCATGATGACAGCACATAATATTAGACTAGATATTCTTCAAGACACTAGTGTATTCAGCTTAAAGTGACATTTATAGGTCTAACTAGGTTAATTAGGGTAAAGTTAGCTTTATCAGGCAAGTCATTGTATAACAGTGGTTTGTTCTGGAGACAATCCAAAAACAGGTGCTAATAATATTGACCAGAGCAGTTAAAAAAAAAAATATATAAAATTTTTATTTATTTAAAAGCTACAACAATAAATTACTTAATTCAGAAAAAAATATGGAATTCTATGAACATTAAAAATAATAATAAATAATATACATATACATATACAGCGCATCTGGAAAGTACTCATAGCGATTCAGTTTTTCCACATTTTGTTTTACCACATATCTATATATATATATATATATATATATATATATATATAATATCAGCCAAGTTTAAAATACATAAGGCTTTCTTATAGTATAGAAGTATAATAGGAAAAACTGAGAAATATGTCCTTGCTCTGTTAAACATTGGATTGAATCTGAACTTTACCAAGCTGTAGGGAAAACAGCTTTTAATAACTGAACTTACAGCCATTACATTAACTGGTGTTTTGCCTGAACTAAGGGTTGTTTCTCTGGAGGAGCGAGAGTATCTGATTGACCGGCTGGATTTTGTTCGCAATCAACTCAACCTGCTTATTCAGGACATCAAGAAGAAAATCAAGGCCATCACAGAGGAGGTGGAAAACAAGGTGAGAATCACAAAATGACTGCGTTTAAGTACCAGACTGAACAACTTTAGGACACTTTTCAGATCATGTGAGGGATAATTGAATTGTTAGAGAATAATGCACACCCATGACTGATACACCTTATTTTCTAATAATTCAGCAGCCCAGCGTGTATTGTTATACTGTTCTTGTGTTTCTCAGGTGTCAAACGCCATGGCGGAAGAGATCTGCCGTCTGTCGGTGATCATAGACGAGTTTCGTTCAGATTTCCACCCGTCGCCTCAAGTGCTCAAAATGTACAAATCTGTGAGTGAACTTTAACAACTTCAACAGCAGAGCAGAATAATCACTTTCAGCAAGAGTTATGCGTGTTGAATGAGCAAAACTGACTAGTTTAATAGTATTAAATACACAGTGGAATATTAATGGTTCAAAAACTACTTTAAATTAATTATTTATTTATTTACTTGCCTATAAACACACACACGCTATGGGTGAAATTAAGCAAGAAACAGAGAATTTTTTATTTATTTATTTATTTATTTTTTTAATTCTTTTTTTTAGACATTAAAACACAACAGGTTACAACTTTGGTCCAACAAACATTCACACCACAACTGACTATAAAGCATGCAATATACAAACAACTATACATAAGTATAGTGATAATAGATTAATATAATAAAAAAGAAAATAAATAAATAAATAAAAATAATAAAATTAAATTAAAGTTACAAAAAGGAAACAACTAAGAAAATAAACACAATAATAAATAAATTAATTAATTAATAAATAAAAATACTAAAATTAAATTAAAGTTACAAAAAGGAAACAAATAAGAAAATAAATGCAATAATAAATAAAAAAATAAATAATTAAATTTATTAATTACTTAATAAATAAAAATACTAAAATTAAATTAAAGTTACAAAAAGGAAACAACTAAGAAAATAAACACAATAATAAATAAATAAATTAATTAATAAATAAAAATACTAAAATTAAATTAAAGTTACAAAAAAGAAACAAATAAGAAAATAAATGCAATAATAAATAAAAATAATAATAATTAAAAAAAAAATAAAAATACTAAAATTAAACTAAAGTTACAAAAAGGAAACAAATAAGAAAATAAATGCAAAAATAAATAAATAAACAAATAAATAAATAAATATAATAATAATAATAATAAATAATAATGATAATAATCTTCTGTTTTTAATCTAAATTGGTCTAATCCTCTAATTAATGTCTTTAAAGTAAGCCATGAAATGTTGCCAGATTTTATAGAATTTGTAATTCTTTTTAAGGGAGAATCTGATTTTCTCCAGTTCCAAATGTTTCATTACATCGCTCATTAGATGTATATATGTAGGAGCGGCTTTCTGTTTCCAGTTGAATAATATTAACCTCTGTGCTAGTAGACAGACAACTGGAACTGTATTTTGTTTAGTACTGTTTTTATCTATCTCGAAATCAGTAATGCCTTGAACTGTTATACGGGGATCTGGATCGATCGGATTTTGACCTATTTTTGAGAATGATAGAAAAATAGTTTCCCAGTACGATGATGATTTTGATGATTTTCCACTGTGTGATGGTCCATCCCAGATGCCTCCGAGCCCAGAGAAGTCGACGACGCTTCTGGACATCGTTAACATAGGGCTTCCTTTTGGCACAGTACAGTTTTCAGTGGCATTTGAGGATTTGACCAAAATTAGAATATGTGTTTATTCAGAAAAAAAACACAATAAAAATCATGAAGAACACTTAATAATTAAATAATGTTTGATGCGTTGTCTGTGTATACAAGTCAAAGTAAATTTAGAAATCACTACTTCCTTTTTTTGCGTTTTCAATTTCGTCTCAAATTTTTCTGATTTGGGGTTGTAAAATAAATATATTATTATAATTAATAAATTTAATTTGGAAGAAATGTCATCAGTAGTTTACAGAATAAAACAAAAAATAAAAGTTTTACTCATACACAAACTATAAATGGCAAATCCAGATGATTTTATTTTAAAATATTATTATATGTAGTATTCACTCATTCATTTTCTTTTCGGCTTAGTCACTTTAATAATCCGGGGTCGCCACAGTGGAATGAACTGCCAACTTATCCAGCATATGATTTACGCAGCAGATGCCCTTCCAGCCGCAACCCATCTCTGGGAAACATTCATACACACTCATTCACACACATACACTACAGACAATTCAGCCTTCCCAATTCACCTGTACCACATGTGTTTGGACTGTGGGGGAAACCGGAGCACCCGAAGGAAACCCACGCGAATGCAGGGAGAACATGCAAACTCCACACAGACTCGCCAACTGATCCAGCCGAGGATCTAACCAGCGACTTTCTTGTTATGAGGCGACAGCACTACCTACTGCGCCACTGCGTCGCCTATATATAGTATTATTTCTTTCAATTCTTCAACAATCATGCTTGTGTGTGTGTGTGTGTGCGTGTGTGTGTATATAAAATAAATGTATTATTATTGTTATTATTATTGATATTATTATTATTAGAATTTTAAATTATTATTGATATTTGTATTGTTGTTGTTGTTATTTTATTTGTATTGTTGTTGTTGTTGTTGTTGTTGTTGCTAGTTGTATTGTTGTTGAAATTATTTTAGATGATGTATAATTTTTCTCCTACAATGCTTCATAAATGATCATGTGACCTGTGTTGTCGCTCTGCAGGATCTGCTCAGCCATATTGAGCAGGGCATGGGCAAGAATCTGGCTTTCCGCTGTTCTGACGCAGTCAACGCCTCTGTTCAGTGCTCTCAGCAGGACATGATGGGTATGTGAAGACACACACACACACACACACACACACACACAATGACCTGCGTTTGGCATTTAAACAACACTAGCTGACAATCCTATTCATAGATGATGTCTGATGGTGGCTGTGGCATTACGGTGTTATCTGGCTCTCTGGAATACTTAATTCCGATCTATTTTCAGCTGATCCCTCATGTGGTTGCTTCACTTAAATTTTTATTTACTTATTTACATAGCACATTTAAATACAACCGACCCAAGTGCTTCACATTGTCAGAAAAATATTAACCCTCGTGCATACCTTATACTGTATCCCTTAATCTTTTCCTTGTGGACATTTTGACTCCAGTGTGACCTCAGATGTTTATTACACATGATGATAAATGAGTTTGTCCTCCTCCAGAGTGTCTGAAGCCTCTGCTGCCCTCTGCTGCCCAGACGCAGCTCCACATGCTCATCCCCAGCCGCAAGTTTGAGCTCAGCTACGACCTGAACTGCGCCACGCTCTGCTCAGACTTCCAGGAGAACATCGAGTTCCAGTTCTCCTTGGGCTGGTCTGCACTGGTGCATCGGTTCCTGGGTCCCGTCAACGCCAGACGAGCCCTGATGCTGGTGGACCAGAACCTACAGGTACCTCAACAGCCAATGGGAGACTGTGTTACACAGGGCGTTGTGATAATGATGCTTGGCTGACGATTAACCCTTGTGTGCTGTTGGGTCATTGTCATCCACTCTGGGCTGATTTTGACGCTTAATTTGGCCTCAGCTTTCTCTGTGTTTCTGCAAATGGCATGATTTTTGGTGTCAAATCTTATTTTGGCAGATTTTATGACAATGCATTGGAGATTTCAGAAACTCAACAATACACTCTGGGCAGATTGACTTCTCTTTGGTTATGTTAGTGGCTGTTTTTGCCCCATTGACTTTCATTAGAATCACATCTTTATTGCAAAGCCATATTTATTTCTCTCTCTCTTTTAACAATCAATTTTCTGGTTTTAGGGGGTCTTTGGTGATTAATTTTCTTTTTTCCTAATATTTTTAGTGATTCGTTTTCTGATTTGGGGATTTTTGGATCCAATTTTTTTTATTCTCTCGTATTTTTGACGAATAGTTTTTTGCATTTGGCGCTTTTTGGCAAAGATTTTTTAGTTTTGGGGACTTTATTTTACCATTAAATGTTCATGTTTATTTCTTTCCTCGCTTTCATTTCTTAGCTTTTTTGTTTTTTTTTCCAGCTATTTTCTGTTTTTGGGTGGCTTTTTGGTGATTCATTTAGTTGTTTTTGTGCTTTTTGATTGGGTTTTTTAGGGAGACTCTTTGGCAAGTCATATTTCTGTTTGCGTTTTTCTTAGGCTTTTTGTGAAAATAGTTCTCTGTTTTGGGGCTTATTTGCCAATGCAATAGTCTGTTTTTGGACTTTTATGTGAATGATTATCTGATTTGGGGATTTGACGATTTGATTTTTTGGATTTTTGGACATTAAATGATCATATTTATTTCTCTTTCACTTTTTTTAACAATCAATTTTCTGGTTTTGGGGGGTCTTTGGTGATTAATTTTCTTTTTTTTCCTATATTTTTTGTGGTTCATTTTCTGATTTGGATCTTTTTTATTCTCTTGTATTTTTGACAATTAATTATTTGAATTGGGGCTTTTTGGTGATGAATTTTCAGTTTAAGGGACTTTATTATTATTAAATGTTCATTTTTATTTCTTTCTCTTTCGCTTTGACTTTTTTTTTAGCTATGAAGTTTCAGCTTTTTGGGAACTTTTTGGCGATGATTGTTTTTAATATATAATTTCAAGTTTTTTTTTTTGGAGGATTCTTTGGCGAATCATTTTCTGAATCTTTTTGTGCGATTAATTTTCTGTTTTTGGAGCTTTTTGCTGAAAATTGTCTGTTTTGTTTTGTTCTTTGTACTTTATTGGTGATTCATTTTAATTTTTGGGGGGATTTGACATTTTTAGTTTTGCTGTTTTTATTTATTTATTCATTTTCCGTTTGGGTTTTATTTTTGGCACTTAATTTTCTGTTTTACAATTTGTTTTCTGTTTTTTGGGCAAGTTTTTGTTTTTTTGGGCAATTTGTTTCTGTTTTTTGCCCAAGTTTTTGTTTTTTTTGGGCAATTTGTTTCTGTTTTTTGGGCAAGTTTTTGTTTTTTTTGGGCAATTTGTTTCTGTTTTTTTGGGCAAGTTTTTGTTTTTTTGGGCAATTTGTTTCTGTTTTTTTGGGCAAGTTTGTTTTTTGGGCAATTCGTTTCTGTTTTTTTGGGCAAGTTTTTGTTTTTTGGGCAATTTGTTTCTGTTTTTTTTGGGCAAGTTTGTTTTTTGGGCAATTCGTTTCTGTTTTTTTGGGCAAGTTTTTGGTTTTTTGGGCAATTTGTTTCTGTTTTTTGGGCAATTCGTTTCTGTTTTTTGGGCAATTCGTTTCTGTTTTTGGGCAAGTTTTTGGTTTTTTGGGCAATTTGTTTCTGTTTTTTGGGCAATTTGTTTCTGTTTTTTGGGCAAGTTTTTGGTTTTTTGGGCAATTCGTTTCTGTTTTTTTGGGCAAGTTTTTGGTTTTTTGGGCAATTTGTTTCTGTTTTTTGGGCAATTCGTTTCTGTTTTTTGGGCAATTCGTTTCTGTTTTTTGGGCAAGTTTTTGGTTTTTTGGGCAATTTGTTTCTGTTTTTTTGGGCAATTTGTTTCTGTTTTTTGGGCAAGTTTTTGGTTTTTTGGGCAAGTTTTTGGTTTTTTGGGCAATTTGTTTCTGTTTTTTTGGGCAAGTTTTTGGTTTTTTGGGCAATTTGTTTCTGTTTTTTTGGGCAAGTTTATTTTTTCGGCAATTCGTTTCTGTTTTTTTGGGCAAGTTTTTGGTTTTTTGGGCAATTTGTTTCTGTTTTTTGGGCAATTCGTTTCTGTTTTTTGGGCAATTTGTTTCTGTTTTTTGGGCAAGTTTTTGTTTTTTTTGGGCAATTTGTTTCTGTTTTTTTTGGGCAATTTGTTTCTGTTTTTTGGGCAAGTTTTAGTTTTTTTTGGGCAATTTGTTTCTGTTTTTTGGGCAATTTGTTTCTGTTTTTTGGGCAAGTTTTTGGTTTTTTGGGCAATTTGTTTCTGTTTTTTGGGCAATTCGTTTCTGTTTTTTGGGCAAGTTTTTGGTTTTTTGGGCAATTTGTTTCTGTTTTTTGGGCAATTCGTTTCTGTTTTTTGGGCAAGTTTTTGGTTTTTTGGGCAATTTGTTTCTGTTTTTTTGGGCAAGTTTTTGGTTTTTTGGGCAATTTGTTTCTGTTTTTTGGGCAAGTTTTTGGTTTTTTGGGCAAGTTTTTGGTTTTTTGGGCAATTTGTTTCTGTTTTTTTGGGCAAGTTTTTGGTTTTTTGGGCAATTTGTTTCTGTTTTTTGGGCAATTCGTTTCTGTTTTTTGGGCAAGTTTTTGGTTTTTTGGGCAATTTGTTTCTGTTTTTTTGGGCAATTTGTTTCTGTTTTTTGGGCAAGTTTTTGTTTTTTTTGGGCAATTCGTTTCTGTTTTTTTGGGCAATTTGTTTCTGTTTTTTGGGCAATTCGTTTCTGTTTTTTGGGCAAGTTTTTTTTTTGGGGCAATTTGTTTCTGTTTTGGGGGCAATTTGTTTCTGTTTTTTGGGCAAGTTTTTGGTTTTTTGGGCAATTTGTTTCTGTTTTTTGCCCAAGTTTTTGGTTTTTTGGGCAATTTGTTTCTGTTTTTTGGGCAATTTTTTGTTGTTTTTGGCAGTTTTTTTTTTTTGAGCAATGTTTTATTTTTTTTGGGCTATCAGAAAGGCAATTTTCTGTGTTGT